>NC_142943.1:11405610-11548110 GCF_046866305.1 Octopus bimaculoides
GGGCGCAAACGAACAAATGAATGATTGAGTGAGCGAGTGGGTGGATGGGTGGCCATGTGGTTTATTGAGTGAGCATCTACCTCTGCTCTGTTGCAGTCGCTGCCAACTTCAAAACCGGCCAGGCCGACATCAATGATGAACAGCATTTTACATGTTATCATCTGTTAAGCTGTTTGCAGCCAAACAAGTGTATTTGCATAAATGTTATATGTATGTATGTATGTATATGTATGTATATATATATGTATGTGTGTATATGTATGTATATATATGTATGTATATGTATGTTTATATATGTATGTGTGTATATGTATGTTTATATGTGTATATGTATGTCTATGTGCATATATGTTTGTGTGTATATGTGTGATGTATGTATGTTTGTATGTATGTATATATATGCGTGTGTGTATATGTATGTGTATGTATATATATGTGTATGTATATATGTATATATATGTGTGTGTGTATATATGCATATATATATATATATATATATATATATATATATATGGTGGTTGTCTACTCCTTAAACAGAGTTTGACCACCTCCTGCACCTACACCTTAGCCCTTTCATGGCGTCTGATGTGGCTTTTTAAACCAGACAGTGTTTTGAAAAAACACCCACACAGATTGCACCTCTGATTTGCACTACCAATACCTGCAAGTAAGTTCTGCTCATTGTGGATCCTAACATGTCTTTTAAGACCCCCATTGGATTTGCAAACCCTCTGGCACACACCACATTCAAACGTGTGCACAGACATATAATCAGAATAGCTGAATGAGGTTTGTATATATATATATATATATATATATATATATATACACACACACACACACATGTATATGTGTTGTAGTGGGGGGGGGGGGGTATAAGCTGTTTCCTCATTGCATTCAGTCATCATTGTCCTCATAATCATCAACATTATCACTAACATCATTAATATCATCATCTGATTGTTATCAACACCACTTAAGCTACAACCCACCTCCTACTACCACCATCCTTACTATTTGTTAACGACCCTGACGACGACAATGATGATGATGATGATGTTCATCATAACCACCACCTCCACTGCTATTACCACTACCATTGCCATTTAGTACAGTTGTCAACATCTGGCCCACATGCACCACCTCTATCATTTTGCCATCGTCATCGTCATCGTCATCACTATTATTGCCCCTATCATTGTCATTAGCATCTTTATCGACATCCAGAATCTTGTCCTCCTTCTCCACTTACATCTCTACCCAATTTACCATCATCATCACCACCACCACCATCACCATAGTCATCACCACCATGACCACTACCATCACCACCACCACCATCATCATCATTAGTATTATTGGTATTATCACCATTGACAACCTCCAGCTCTCCTCTTCCACCACCACCACCCCTGCCATTTAAACCCCCACCCACGGTCCTAACCATCCCCACATTGCTTCTCTCACAATAGATGTGTATATATATATGTGTGTACTGGATGTCTGTTAACATGGTGTTCATTCTGTGGAGACAGTCCTCATCTCAAGTTTGTCTGGTCACATATCTCAATGACATTTACTATTTGTACTTGTTTGGGTGGCAGAAAGGTTACTATCTCACCCACCCACCCACCCACCCACCCCTCCCCCCTCTCTCTGTTAAATTTAGAGGATATGTTGCCCCATATATCTATACAGAATGCAGTGCTCCAGCATTGCCTTCATCCATCATTGCTAAAACAAACTAAAGAACATATGTGTGCATGTGAAACTGAGTGTGTATGTGTTATATGTGTATATATATATATATATATATATATATATATATATGTACACTAATATATATATATATATATATATATATATATATATATGTACACTAATATATATATATATATTAGTGTACATTTATACACATAGGCGTAGGAGTGGCTGTGTGGTAAGTAGCTTGCTTACCAACCACATAGCTCCAGGTTCAGTCCCACTGCGTGGCACCTTGGGCAAGTGTCTTCTACTATAGCCTCGGGCCGACCAAAGCCTTGTTAGTGGTTTGGTAGACGGAAACTGAAAGAAGCCCGTCATATATGTATGTGTATGTATATGTTTGTGTGTCTGTGTTTGTCCCCCCAACATCGCTTGACAACCGATGCTGGTGTTTTTATGTCCCCGTAACTTAGCGGTTCAGCTAAAGAGACTGATAGAATAAGTACTAGGCTTACAAAGAATAAGTCCTGGGGTCGATTAGCTCGACTAAAAGGCGGTGCTCCAGCATGGCCTCAGTCAAATGACTAAAACAAGTAAAAGAGTAAAAGAGTATAAAGGCAAGCACTTCATGTGTGTATATATATATATATATATGTGTGTGTGTGTAATGTTTTCTTGTCTAATTTCATCTTGTAATGTGTGGTGCAGTCCCAATTGCTCCATGTTGTAAGTCCCATAGCCAGTCAATGGAAGAGTGTTGTGCAGTTATGGGGCCAGTATAACAGTTGGTCATAAAGTTTTATAACTTTCATATTTACAATTGAGTTAATAAACCACACCAGTCATCAAAATTTAGCTCACAGTTTTACATGCTTATGGTTTCTTATTAACAAAAAAGTGTTTTTGATTTTAGTGGTTTTTTAAATATATTATTAGTATTATTCTGTGGTTTAGTATAATGCATTATGTGTTCCCATTTTACAAGATTTTTGAGTATGTGTTCATCTTTTCCGTTGTTGGTATGCTTTAATCCACATAATACACTTTATGTGATCTGTGTATTTTCAACAGGTGTGGCACCATCTGAAGTATTTATTCCATTATATTGCATTGTGTGTCTATATTGTCCTTTAGCTTGCATTATTAGTTTGTTAGAATAACCATTGTTGAATAGTGTTTCTTTTATTCCATAGATTTCTTTTATCTAATGCTTTGTTTCTTAAGAAGAATCTCAATGTCCTTCTAAACAAGGATTCTACCACTGACATTTTGTGGGCAGACTTTTGCTGTCTTTATGTATGTATGTATGTATGTATAGATAGATAGATCAGTTACAGGATTCATTAGAATCTAGGCATATCAACAAGTAGGATACCAGGAATGGCTGGGTATTGAGTTCACAGTGAGGTAAAACAACTCTTAGTTGTGGTACACTGTAACTGGCATTCCCTTGGTTACAATGAGGAAGATTCCAGTTGATCCGATCAGTTGAACAGCCTGCTCATGAAATTAACGTGCACGTGGTTGAGCACTCCACAGACACGTGTACCCTTAACATAGTCCCCAGGGAGATTCAGCATGACACAAAGTGTGACAAGGCTGGCCCCCAGATGTTTATGCCTAGAAATGGAATCAATATGTTACTAGGGGATTTTTTTGTACTGTCATGGATCTGTTTTTATTATCTATTTTGGTTTTCTGTCATTGGCTGTGGCCATGCTGGGGCACCACTTTGAAGGGTTTTAGTCAAAGAAATTGACCCTAGGACATATTTCTTTCTTTTTTCTTCCTTAATTTTTGCCATGATCATCAGAACTGTCATTGTTATTATCATCATCACTATCATCGTCATCGCTATCACCATCATTGTCATCACCATCATCGTCATCATCATCATCATCATCACCATCATTGTCATCGCTATCACCATCATTGTCATCACCATCATCGTCATCACCATCATCATCATCACCATCATCATTGTCATCACCATCACAATCATCATCACTATCACCATCATCATCGTCGTCACTACCATCATCATCACTATCACCATCGTCACCTTCATCGTTATCACCACCACCACCACCACCATCATCATCATCACTTCCTGCACTTACGACACTTCATCAACCCAGAGGAGGTAGAAGCTTTAGTGAAGGAATTCTTCATCTTGAATGACAAGAAATGACAACGGCATGCAATCAAAGAACCGGCAAAAAGGTTGCTCCAGACTGGGCAACACAATGGCCTTTACTTTGAATGCTAGGCTGCTTTTGTTGTAACTTGATGAATAAAGCAAATAAGCTACCAAAATATTACAAAACTTTTGACTCAACACAATAAACATAACTCAAAACATCTTAAAACTGAGATACAACAACTTAGTCTCATTCAATAGCCTCAGAATGCAAAACATTTTACAGATTCTTTTCATATTTTTTGTAGAAAAACATTCACTCATTCACTACATCACTGCTTACAACCAATATCAGAGAACCAACACTTCTACATTCTCCACTAACAACAGACATTTATTAGTTTTGATGTCAACCACACATAAATCAGATAACTGAGATTGCATCACAAAAGCAGCTTTCTTTCAGGAGTGCCAGAAAGCATTTCCCAGTTGAACAACCAATGACAGCTAGTTTATTTTATTCTTTATACTGTACACACCTGTGTACAGTTCACATATTTGGGGCACAGCTGCTGGTAGATCCAGTAACATTCTGTACCACCATAAAACTAGAGATTATTTTATTTACTGGCATTAGGAAGGGCATCCAGTCATAGAAACCATGCCAGTGCTGATGCTAAAGCTTGGTGCATCTGTGAGGTTTTGCTATCCTGGTGTTTGGTGTAATCTTGCAGATTGCAAGATTCTGTCAGACCATCTACCTGAAAGCTAGCTTGGAAAGTAGATGTTAAATGACAATGATGACAACAATGATGATGACGATGGTGGAGGTGATGATTACGATGATAATGATGATAGACAAAACTTCACTCATCAATACCCTTTAACTCTTTATCCTACCACCCCCACCGTGTCCGTCTTCTGTTTAAAACAACCACGAGTACATTAGTCTCTGTACTTATGTGCTTGTTAGTGTACACGACATCTCCACCAACCCCATTCTCTTGTTTACTGCTTTCTGCTGGAAAACGAAATCCAGAGGAATGGCATTCAGGGGAGAAAAAAAGGACTGGATGGTGGTGGGTAGTGGTAAAAGGAGTAAAGAGAGGTGAATAAGGTCGGAGTACCTGATTGGAGATTTCACAAGACCATTCAACTCCAGTGAGCAGAGGCCACTATAATATCTATAGAAAAATAACAGAGAGAAGACAGCATGTTTTGTAGGCCGGAGATTAGTCAATAGATCGTTGTTGGTGAACAATTTCATGCTAGTAATGCCTGACAATGTCAACTGGAACCCTCGTCATCACAACTGAGGAAGTGCCACGAATATATGTGTAAGAGTTTGTGTATGTGCATTCATGTGTGTGTGTGTGTGAATTTGTTTGTTATTGCATTTGTAAATATAACTTTAAAATGTGTTTATACATAAATGTGTGTGTGTGTTTGTGTATATGTAGTTATATATATATATATATATATATATATATATTTATATACTGGACTACCCGTGACCTGTTGGGTCACCAACAGTCTAGGTACACAAAAAAATCACGTATCATGGGAACCTGTGGTCCAATTTACACGAAACTTGTTTTATCCTATTTGTATTCACATTTCAATGCTACTTTACTTTCAGAGTATTTTCCCATTATGCACCGGTTTGGCTGTATTAAATTACAGACAAGCATGCAAGCAAAATTATCTAAGTGTTCACAGTAAAGGATAATAATTCCAGGTTTGACTGCTTAAATTTGTGGAAACAAACCTCAAAAAGACGCATATCTTGAGAATCCATGGGCCAATTTATGCGAAACTTGTTTTATTCCATTCGTATTCATATTTCATTGCTACCTTACTGAGTATTTTCCCATTATGCGCCGGTTTGGCTGTATTAAATTACAAACAAGCACGAACACAGGCAAGCACAGATTTTAAGTAGTATGTAGATATATGTCCTTGTGTATGTGTGTGTATATATATATATATTCACTTCTTTTCTTTATTTGCAGCGAGTGCAGAAGAAGATGACAACCATGCTTACTGCGCATACTACAACGATGGTCAATCTAGCAACGAAGAAAAGACCAATCATGACACCATAATGCCTGACAATGTCACCATCCGGTGTTCTAAGCCCAATGACTATTGCTTCTCATTCTGGTTTATTTCTTCTGACAATAGCGGTAACATATCTCTCATCAGACAAGGTAGGTGCCTCTCAGTCAATTTAGTGACACACCATCTTTCAGGTGTCTTGCTGTCTCTTGGGTGTCTCACCATCCCTGAGGTGTATTGCCGTCCCTCAGATGTCCCTCGATTGTCACACCATTCCTCAGTTGTCTTACCAACCCTCTGGTGTCTCACCATCCTTTGGGTGTCTCACCAACCCTTAGGTATCCCACCGACCCTCAAGTGTGTCACCATCCTTTTGCTGACCCACTGCTCCTCAGGAATTTCACCATCCTTTGGATGTCTCCCTGTCCCTCGGGTTTCTTACCAACCCTCAGGTGTTTCACCATCCCTCAAGTGTCCTGCTGTTCCTCAGGTGTTTCACCATCCCTCAAGTGTCCTGCTGTTCCTCAGGTGTTTCACTGTCCCTCAAGTATCTCATCAACTCTCAGATGTCTTACCATCCCTCAGGTGTCTTACTGTCTTTCAGGTGTCTCACTGTCCCTCTAGTGTCTCATAAAGACTTCCTAGACCACATCCTAAGCAAATGACCATCCAACAGTTTGGCAACAACATACTCCAATGTCTGACCCACAGATAAAGCTGTCTCCTCTCTCTTTTTCTCTCTTCTATTATAGTGGCCTCCACTCCTCAGGGCTGGCAGGCCATGCACCATCTCCACTCAAGCACTTTGACTCATTCATCTCTCCTCCTCCTATCACACATATCCATCCATATTGTGTATACCCCATCTCTGGTCTCACTCTGATCACTTCAACCAACATTTCCTCTCCAGAAGTTGTCAGCTCTCTGCAATTTTCTCCCTACCCATATTTTTTTCTACAATTTTTTTTTTTTTCTGTTTTTCTTCCCCTGCAACCATTAACTTACGATTGTCCCAGAAGTTCAATCACATTAATGTCATTGATCTCAGACCCCTCCAATACAAAAAAAAGTCACTTAGATACCTTCCACTCACTCTTGTTGCCACCAAGTCATCTGAACCCAACCAATATTTCTGGGAATTTTTTGTACCTCAATGCTCCTGCCAGTATTTTTCTCCCTAAATTCCCAAGACTGAACACCAACTCTCTCAAGAGCCAACAGGGGAGGGGATTTTAGTGGTCACTCAAATTGCTAGAAATAACTGTGAAATCTCCTTTAAATAACAAGTTATCATCTTGGACAAAAAAAAAAAAAAGATAAAGCACTAGGGATAATATGTAGTTAACAACCCTTAGCAAGACAGGCCGGTGCTGCTTGGTTGTCTTTATGTCTTTAATCAAGGGTCTGCTTGACCACAGCATATCTGGGGTTAAATACTAGCCAGATAAAATTTCTGCTTCAAATCCATTCTAAAACCCTGCCATCTCTCTCTCTCTCTTTCTCCCTCCCCCCCAGTTTCTTATCTCCATATCCATCTACCTTTTAATGCATTCATGCCATCATCTGAATAATTCATCAGTTAATTAATTCATTCCTTCCTCCCTCCATCCATACCCTCCACTCACCAGTCAATCTCACCCAGCAAAGAAGCCTCTACATGTTAGGTTCACCTACTAGAAACAGCAGCAGCCACTTCTCTCTCTTTCTCTCTCTCTCTCTCTCTCTCTCTCCAACGGTACTCTGCTCTCTTAACAAAGGACACATTACATCAATAGTCTTTAACCGGGTCCATATGTCCCTTGTGGGGTCCATATAAGATTTTGTTATTAAAATTTATCCCCAATTAATTGGTTATATTTCTACAATATAGGCGCAGGAGTGGCTGTGGTAAGTTGCTTGCTTACCAACCACATGGTTCTGGGTTCAATCCCACTCTGTGGCACCTTGGGCAAGTGTCTTCTACTATAGCCTCAGGCCGACCAAAGCCTTGTGAGTGGATTTGGTAGACGGAAACTGAAAGAAGCCCGTCGTATATATGTATATATATGTATGTGTGTGTGTGTGTGTTTGTCCCCCCAACATCGCTTGACAATCGATGCTGGTGTGTTTACGTCCCCGTAACTTAGCAGTTCGGCAAAAGAGACCAATAGAATAAGTACTAGGCATCCAAAGAATAAGTCCTGGGGTCGATTTGCTCGACTAAAGGCGGTGCTCCAGCATGGCCACAGTCAAATGACTGAAACAAGTAAAAGAGTAAAAAGAGTAAGAGTACTGGGGTGAAATTCATTCGACAAAAAGTTCTTCAAGGCATTGCCCCAGCATGGTTGCAGTCTAATGATTGAAACTACTAAAAGGCAGAAGATAAAAGACCAAAGATAGATACAGACATCTGTCGGTGCCGGTGTAGTATGTAATCTACATGCCATTGTGTTCTACATTCAAAATTTTGTTGTAAATTTGCAATTATAATTAGAGGAGTGAGTTAAACATTTAAAAGAATAAAAGAAAAATTTTTATTGATTTTTATTTCATACTAGAAACATGAATACTGTGACTGTTTGTAAACAGCACGGATATCATTTAAAAATGCAATGAAGAGAGTTTGCTCATTTGATCTTAAAATCTTCCGACAAATGGAATCT
The DNA here is from genome assembly GCF_046866305.1 of Octopus bimaculoides. Classification (NCBI taxonomy): domain Eukaryota; kingdom Metazoa; phylum Mollusca; class Cephalopoda; order Octopoda; family Octopodidae; genus Octopus; species Octopus bimaculoides. The sequence goes on from NC_142943.1 coordinate 11,414,155, forward strand.
AAATGAGATTGAAATGTTTGCAATGGAACACCTCTCATTTTTTTTTTTTTTTTTTGAGAAGATGAATTTTAACTTCTAGCCAGAACTGCTCAATGTTCTATGTATGTGTTCCATCTTGATAATTAACATAGCTTTGCTGGTGGTTGGCATCCCCTCTTTGTGCAGCAAAAAACAGGACAGGCTTCACCTCTTATTTTTCTTTGTTTTTCTGCCATTTCTTCTCCACATTTGCTGCACGGATCAATATCTCCATGTTCATCAAGGAGTTCATAGCATCGAAGAAATTCTATTGCATCTTCTTCATCTTGAATAACCTGTGTGTAAAATTCTTTTGCTTTCATCACGGGAGCAAATCCTTTTGCTCTCCTCCTCCACCACTCTGTTTCTGTCGACCTAATTCACTCACAAGGCATTGGTTGGCCCTGATCTATAGTAGAAGGGACTTGACCAAGATGTTGTACTGTGGGATTGAACTTGAAACCATGTGGTTGCAAAGTGAGCTCCTTAAACACTTAGCCATGTCTAAGAATATAATTATTATCTTGCATTTTAATTTTGTGTTTTTCACAAATTAAGACAGTGTTTCATATTTGAGAATCCCCTCAGTCTAAACCCTCACTACAACCATGCAATTTAATGCATGCAGATTTCCATATATCAGTCCACATATGAATCATCATTTTCTTCTTCATTATCATCATCATCATCATCATCATATGTCTGTTTTCTATGCTGGCATGGGTTGGACAGATTGACAGGAGTTGATGAGGCCATGGGCCATACCAGGTTCCATAATCTGTTTTGGCTCCATTTCTACAGCTGGATAACACCAACCACTTTACAGAATGTATTGAGTTCTTTTTACATGGCACCAGCACCAGTGCTTTTTATGTGGCCCTGTGGCTTTAGGATATCAATTCTGTTGTAGAGAGCTGGTCTACTTGAGTACAGCAATGTGCCACATATCTCAGTCCTTTGTCATCTCCTTTATGAGACTCAGTGTTTTGAGATCAGCCTTCAGTATTTCGTCCCATGTCTTCCAGAGTTTCCCTCTTCCACAACATCCCTCCACTTTAAGTGATCAGCACATCTTTATGCAACTGTCCTCATCCATCTGCTTCACATGAATAAACCGGTGCAGTCTTCTCTCTTGCACAATCCATCCGACAATCTATTTGTCAATCCATGCAGACACCCATAGAGATATCTAGTTATTAATTCATACAGCCATTCCACCAATCAAACATCCACATATATATCTATGCAAATTATCTGCTGCCTGTTGATCCATACAGCCATCCATCTGATCCATGCAGAATTCTGCCTTTCGATCCAGATATTAATCCATACAGATGATCTTTTATCAAACCATACATCCGTTTCTCTCTCCATCTATGCAGCCATCAGTCTGCCAAGTCAGTGAGGGGAGTCTCTACACAGGCTTTTGACCTGCTAGAAATAACAGCCAAATTTCCTCCTCAAAACACACCCTGTCATCTTTCAAAGAAGAAAGAATACATTGAATAATGTAGTGTAAACTATGCATTATCCGAAAGTAGACAAGCTGGTTGTGATTGATTATTAAGTGTTCACTCAATCAGGGCTGACCAAACAGTAATCATTATCATCACCAACAATAATGCACACAATGGTAAATAGACTATGTTTACACCTGATTAAATATGTAGCATGTCTGCATTGGATATCATCCTCTGCCTCAGAGTCTCTGTGAAAGATTACAGCTGACAATGAGCTCAGACCATTGTTAACATCAGACTAACCTCTTAAGCTTTGTCTTGATGATGTGTTTACCTTGTAGGATGAAGAGAGATGTAACAGTCAATATACGGCCTCTTAACCCTTCAGCATTCAGATTATTGTCAATTGTAATCTTTTTATTTAATCTTTTACTTCTTTCAGTCATTAGATTGTGGCCATGCTGGAGCACCACCTTGAATTCTTAGTCGAATGACTCAACCCAAGTGCTTATTTTTTAAGCCTATAAATTATCCTGTCAGTCTCTTTTGCTGAACAGCTAAGTTACGTGTATGCAAACACACCAACACCAGTTGGCACAAGTCCAGGCAAGGTTGTTTATGGAAGAGCAGCAGTTACCCATGCATCCCAGCCTCCCTGCTTCACGCCACCAATGTTATCCAAGGGAAAGGCAAAGGGGCCGATACAGCTTGGCACCAGTGATGTCACAACTCATTTCTACAGCTGAGTGAACTGCAACAATGTGAAATAAAGTGTCTTGCTCAAGAACACAACACACAGCCCGGTCCGGGAATCGAACTCACAACCTCGCAATCGTAAGCTCGATGCTCTCACCACTGAGCCATGCACCTTCCTGTACATGTATGGATGTAGATTAAACATGTAGGTATGAAGGCTTAGTGGTTAGGGTATTCAGTTCACAATTGTAAGGTTGTGAGTTCAATTCTCCCCGCATTGTGTCCTTGAGCAAGACACTTAATTTCTTGTTGCTCCAGTCCACTCAGCTGGCAAAAAATGGACAGTGCCTGTATTTCAAAGGGCCAGTGTTTTCACATTCTGTTTCATGCTGAATATCCCTCAGCACTGCATTAAGGGTAAAAATGTTTATGGAGTACTCAGCCACAAGTAGGCTGTTCCGTTGATCAGATCGTCGTAACCAACTGAGTGTCTGGTGTGTGTTGGTAGATGTGCATATCTGTTGTGTGTGTGTATGTCGGTGTGTGCCAGTAGATGCTTGCCTCTGTGTGTGTGTATGTGTGCATGTGCACACACAAATATGTGCATGTTGATATCTCTGTTGATGTGTATATATCTCTTAATGTTTGTATGTAGGTATGTATTTGTAGGTGCTTGTATGTGTGTGTGTGTGTGTTTCTAGAGGTATGTGAGTCACGTGGCAGCCATCCTATACCAGATGACAACCACCTGACTACTGACACTGCCCAAGGTCACATGCCAAATGACTAAAAGACCTGCCAGGTTATCTCTCTCTCTCTCTCTTTTTTCCTATACATTCTCTCTCCCCATCACTCTCTTCACATTCATACAGACACAAGCTCACCCCTGAATAGTGCAACATCAGCAAACATGTTCACACATACATAAATAGCAAATCTCTAAACACACAAAATATACATTTTTTCATAGATGTGTCATGTTTACTTCCCAAACACATGGTTTCAGGTTCAATCCTACTGCACTGCACATTAAGCAAGTGTTTTCTACTATAGTCCCAGGCTGATCAAAGTCTTGTCAGTCAATTTTAATAGACAGAAACTGAAAGAAGCCCACCTTGTGTGTGCGTATGTGTATCTCACTGTGTTGACATTGTTGATATTGTGTGATTGTTGTAAATAAATCTTTTATTTTTTTATCTTTTACTTGTTTCGGTCATTAGACTGCGGCCATGCTGGGGTACCGCCTTGAAGAATTTTTAGTTGAATGAATTGACTCTGGTGTTTTTTCATTTTTTCTTTTAAGCCTGGTTCATGCTCTATCATTCTGTTTTGCTGAACTGCTAAGTCACAGGGACATAAATACACCAACACTGGCTGTCAAGCATTGGTGGGTGAACAAACAAACACAAAGATACACACACACACATAGACGTGTGTGTGTGTGTGTATATGTATATATATTTATGACAGGTTTTTATGACAGAAAGGTCATTTAAATTTGAAACTGCATTGTTAATTATTTGCATGCAATTGCAATGAACTTACACGATTTAAAACTTTTTAGTTTTTTAGCTAAACTTTTTAAATAACATGTTTGACCGTCGTTATTTTTATTTTTATTTTTTATCTTACTCTTCTTATGCTTTACTACAAAATGTCCTTAGAGCAAAATATCCGTATGGTGAATTGTCCCATGGCCAATTGGCCTACGGTAGAATGCTTTATGGTGAATTGTCCTAGATCCCATACTGGGGCCTCATCAAAGTCAGCTGCATCACTCAACCAATTCCAGCGAAAGAAGTAGCCATTCTGTTCATATACACACCGCACAGTTAAACTTATTTACATTTCTATTCAATATTCAGTTATACTCAGTCTGTTTAATATCCTCCATTCCCCTGTTATTTCAAGGTATGATACAATATATATGTAAACCTACATGCAGGCATACAAACTTCAGGCTAGTGTCTTCTGCCATAACTTTGTGAGTGAAATTTTGTGTAAATGGAAGCTGTAGAGATGCATGTATGTGTGTTTATATTAGTAAGTGAAATCATAATGGCACCTGTGCCCAGCGTCGCCTTCCTGGCACGTGTAAAGACATTCGAGCGAGATCGTTGCCAGTGCCGCTGGACTGGCTCCTGTGCAGGTGGCACGTAAAATACACCATTTTGAACGTGGTCGTTGCCAGTACCTCCTGACTGGCCTTCGTGCCGGTTGACACGTAAAAGCACCCACTACACTCTCTGAGTGGTTGGCGTTAGGAAGGGTATCCAGCCGTAGAAACTCTGCCAAATCAGATTGGAGCCTCGTGTAGCCATCTGGTTCGCCAGTCCTCAGTCAAATCGTCCAACCCATGCCAGCATGGAAAGCGGACGTTAAACGATGATGATGATGATTAGTATTCACCTATTTTTCTGAAGATTTTTACAAATATGATGAACAGTCTTAATCAATTTTTGATCAATATTGGGGCCTCATCAAAGGAAGCTGCATCACTGAATCAATCCCAGAGAAACAAGCAGCCGTTCTGTTCTTATATACATTGTGCAGTTAAACTTATTTACATTTCTACTCAATATACAATTATAGAAATGGTTTGTTAGTGTTTCCATGAAACACAAAGATTACGTAACATATCTCAGCTAACTGATCTCTCTCATTTAGCATCTCCAGAACATTGGTATCTCTAGGAATTCAAACATTCTGAAAGTACCATAGCAGTTAATTGCCTTTGATGTGCATGCCATGGGAATTGAGAAACATAGAGATAGACACACTGCTAATTATATTAGTATATGTATATAGTGTGTGATATCAAGACAAGGAGACACAAAGACTCACGCATACAGATACACTTCTGTGCACATATATGCACACCTACATACACCCATGCATCCACACACACACTTTATCTTTTCCTTGTTTGATATCCTTTGTGTACATATCCCAAAACGTTTTCTATCACTATTGATCGGTTTCAAAAAGAAAAATTCTACATTGTCTTGTACCCCCTGTGTTCGGCCCTGCATAGCTTAATAAAGAAATCTATCTTTTCCTTGAGCCATTAGACTGTGGCTATGGTAGGGCACTGCTTTGAAAGATTTAGTCAAAGTCAAACCCAGTCCTTATTTTGTTTTAAAGTCTGGTACTTATTCTATCAATCTCTTTTGCTGAACTGCTAAGTTATGGGGACATAAACAAATAAACAAACCAACAGCAGTTGTCAAGCAATGACAGAGCAGTTGGGGTATATTTCTTTTGGATCCACTTCAGAAATTCCACTGTGTTAGTTGAGATAATAATCGGTTAAGGAAACAGAAGATAGATTTGGTACAACTCCTTATTTTGTACGACATCCATCCCACCCATAAGAGATAGTCACATGATGGGTTGAAAGAATCCTTGTACAAAATAAAGTTATACCAAATCCATCTTCTGTTTCCTTAATTATTATATATATATATATATATATATATATATATATATATATATATATATATATACATACATACATACTCACACACATTCATACATACATGTGTGGGTGTGTGAGCATGCGATGGGCTTCTTTCAGTTTCTAGCTACAAAATCCATTCACAAGACTTTGGTTGACCCAAGACTATAGTAGAAAGCTGCCACACAGTGGGACTGAAATCAAGACCTCATCGTTGGGAAGCAAACCTCTTACTCATACAGCTATGCATGCATGAAATTCACAGCCCTTGAGTCACTTTGTAAGTTCTACTAATTAAAAATAATCATTATATATATATATATGTGTGTGTGTGTGTGATTTATGAATTTATATTTTTGTAGATCTATGTACATATATATATACATATATATATATATATATATACAAATAGGCAAAAATATTGTTAGGTGGGTATAGATGAAGGGCTGTATATATTGCTGGATGGTTGTATCTGTAAATAGATGCATGTGTGGTGGAGGTGTGTATACAGTCATAATAAAGAGTGGAATGTGCGCATGCATGGACAGTGAGTTTAAGTGGGTGCTTTAAGTGCATTTTTTACGACCTGCTAAAGCAACGAGGTATTTCCAATGTAGTAGCAGCCATCAATTATTATATCCCTCACATATCCACATACATATCACAGTAAAACAAAAGATATGTATGTGTGTGTGTATATATACTCTTTTACTCTTTTACTTGTTTCAGTCATTTGACTGCGGCCATGCTGGAGCACCGCCGTTTTTAGTCGAGCAAATCGACCCCAGGACTTATTCTTTGGAAGCCTAGTACTTATTCTATCGATCTCTTTGCCGAACCGCTAAGTTACGGGGACGTAAGCACACCAGCATCGGTTGTCAAGCGATGTTGGGGGGACAAACACAGACACATACACACACACGTACATATATACGACGGGCTTCTTTCAGTTTCCGCCTACCAAATCCACTCACAGGGCTTTGGTCGGCCCAAGGTTATAGTAGAAGACACTTGCCCAAGGTGCCACGCAGTGGGACTGAACCCCGAACCATGTGGTTGGTAAGCAAGCTACTTACCACACAGCCACTCCTGCGGCATGCAAGTATGTGTAGTTGTATGTATGTATATTGGTATTTATGTATGCCTGTGTGTATGTAAGTATGTATGTATGCTTATATGCATACAGGCATGTATGTATGTATGTGAATGTTCTTTAGCCCCAAGTCCATTGTTTATCAAACAGAATCCATGATCAGAATATTATCGTCATGACCATCCCTTATTAATATTGGACAATATATCTAGGATTACATTATCTGCTGTGTCCTCCCCCACCACACACACACACACACACACACACACATGCTTTATACTTTTATGGCAAGACATGGTTTGATGGAAATTTGGCTACTGTTTCTAGCAGATCTTATGATCACGTTGAGCCTCTTTCATGACACTCGTGTGTGTGTGCGTGTGTGTGTGTGTGTGTGTGTGTGTGTGGTGCAATAACAGTTTATGTGTAGAAGTGAATGTGATGAGAGAAAGAGAGGGATCAGAGTTGAAGTCAGATCAAGTAAACAGCTCTAACGGCGGGGGGGTCTATAATGGGCCATAATCACAACAGCGGCAGCGACGGTTGTAGCGTTGAAGGTAGTGGTTATGTCACAGACCATTCGGTGCAAAACTATTGATATTCACTTTTTTGTTTTGTTTTGTTTTTTTTTTTCTTTTGCTGCCCATGTATTCATCACAACTGCCTCCATCATTCAGTTGTTTGACACCCCCCCCCCCCCCGTCAACGTTATTCTCCTCTCTCTAGCCCCACCCACCCCACCTACCTCCAACCGACTCTTGTCTGTGACATGCATCATTGAAGCAGCATTGGGCTAGCATGTTTAGCATGGTTTCGGTGCTGGTTTAATTACGTGCATCGCCGCTATCCTACCCATCCCCTGTCTCTCTCTCTCTCTCTCTCTTTTTCTCTCTCTCTCTTTTTCTCTCTCTCTCTACTCTTGCATTAATTTCTCTTCATTGTTTTGTTTATCTAAGGAATGGAGATGTTGAAGCAAGACACATGCACTCAACACACGTACATTTTCATACAAATGCACACACACACACACACACACACACATGTATGTATATGCATATGTGTATGCACATGTATATATATTTATATATATATATATATATATATATATATATATATAGACATACACACATATATAGATATACACATATACATATGCCTATACGTACACACCTAGAGTGGCTTTATTGTTCATTCCCAAGCAAACCTGTGATCGAAGGCTGTTCAACCGTGACCACCCAGTCTGTCTCCTCTGTGCAGGGAATCTCGTATCATGTTATCCAGCTTGTCCTTTTTTTTAAAAAAAAAGCCAGTGGAATGTAATTTGAGGGAGATTTGGTTGCTATTTTTAGCAGGCGAAGTGACCATGTTGAAGCAGCTCCCTCACTGACTCGTTTACAATGGTGTCACTCAGTGCGTGAACTCATGGTGCCTCCCACACCAGGGACTATTCCTGCACCAAAAGACACGGGGTCCTTTTTTTTTTTTTCTCGCAGACATGGCTATGTAGTAAAGAAGCTCACTTTGCAACCATGTCAATTCAGGTTCAATCCCACTGAGCGGCACTTTAGGCAAGTGTCTTTTACTATAGCCCTAGACCCAAATTTGGTAGACGGAAACTGTGGGAACCAGAAGAGTGTGCATGCATGCGTGCGTGTGGATGTCTTTGTTTCCACCTACACACTGTTTGACAACTACTGTTGGTTTATTTACATCCTTGTAACCTAGCCATTCGGCAAGAGAAAGACCAATATAATAAGTACCAGACTTCTTAAAATATGTACTGAAGTTAATTTGTTCATCTAAAACCCTTCAAGGTGGTGTCCTAGCATGGCCACAATCCAATGACAAAAACAAAAAAATAAAATTTTATTTGTAAATCGTCATTGCTGTATATCACTGAATGTAACCGTCAATAGAAGCAAATTAAAACAAGAGCACTCAGAGAGCGCAAACCTCCACCAGGGTAACGCCAACATTCTTTCAATGATTAGACAGAGAGGATTTTTAAAATGAGAATATCTGAAATAAACTCGACCGGTCTCACAAACAACAATACTAAAAATGAACCTGACTGCTCTCAAAAATTAAGTAAAAAGAACTGGAAAAATAATCCAGAATCTTTGTCCGGAAGCAAATCGAATAGCAAACATGTTCATGGCAACATCCAATACCTTACAGGAGAGCAAACCATTTTGCGTGTAGGGGGCTCATTTACCTGTACCCATTTCTACTGCACCAAACATGCAATGCTCTTCATGTCACTCTCCTCGGTGATATTTCCGATGCACATATATGGACTCGTCTATTTCCATCGTAATGGGATATCGTGTGCCCCAACCCCGACTTTGTTTCCTCATAAGTATCTGAAAAATAGTCGGTCAGGGAGAAGGGTTAATGAATTTTTCTACAAGTACTTTTCAGATGCTTTGCTTTGCGATAAAATCAGAACTTAATGTGCCAAATACAAAAAGAAAAAAAAGAAAGATTAATGGGTGCATGCAGACATACATACTGACTCACATCACACATGTATATCTACAAAATGAAACTTGAAATTTAAAAAACAAAGTTGTGATGTGTGTCAGTACATATGCATGCGCACACACACTAATATATATTTTTGTTTTTCACATTAAATTCTAATATATTCGTAATCTACATCATCTGGAAAATATTTGTAGACAATTTCATAAAGAAAATACCCATTTCTCTGAGAGTTATTGGAGAACAAAGTGAAAGGAAGGCACACTTGCGTGGCAATATCTGGTCGATGATCATGATAAGGTAGCAGCTTTAAAAACATGGAAAGGTAACTAAAACAACAATGTCGTATTTATCGGGTATGTAAGTAATGGCTTTTGATTTAGGCATACGACCAGCAATTTTGAAGGGAAAGTTAGTTCACATTACACCGTAAGAAACATAGAACTGGTTTCCTGGGTGTACATATTCCTCCCTGGACAGGGCAACAGTCCATTGCAAGATTATGCATTTCTGAGTGGACTGGAGCAACATGGAATGGAGTCTTTTGCTCAAGAATGCAACACATCTCCCAGTCCAGGAATCGAAACTGCAATCTTATGATCGTAAGTGGTGAGAAGTGGTATATATATATGTGGTATATATATACCACTTACTTATGTGGTGAGAAGCTTGCATACCAACCACATGGTTCTATGTATGCATATATATATCATCATCGTTTAATGTCCGCTTTTCATGCTAGCATGGGTTGGACAATTTGACTGAGGACTGGTGATCCAGAAGGCTGCACCAGGCTCCAATCTGATCTGGCAGAGTTTCTACAGCTGGATGTCCTTCCTAATGCCAACCACTCCAAGAGTGTAGTGGGTGCTTTTATGTGCCACCAGCACGAGGGCCAGTCACATGGTACTGGCAATGGCCATGCTCAAAAAGGTGTTTTTTACATGCCACCTGCACAGGAGCCAGTCCAGCAGCACTGGCAATGACCTCGCTCGAATGATTTTCTAACATGTTACCAGCACAAGTGCTAGAAGGCAACGCTGGTAACGATTATGTTCTAATGATGCTATTTACGGGCCACTTGCACGGAAGCCAGACAGCTGCTCTTGCAATGAACACGCTCGACAGTGGTGTTAGTGCTCCACTGGCACAGGTGTCAGTCATCAAGTATGGTTCAATTACGATTTCAATTTAACTTGCCCCAACAGGTCTTCGCAAGCAGAGTTTAGTGTCCAATGAAGGAGAGGTTGGCATGGGTGCCAGTCGTCGGATCCGGTTCAATTTCGATTTCAGATTTCAAATCATCATCATCAGCATTGTTGTCGTTTAACATCCATTTTCCATATTGGCATGGGTTGGACAGTTTGACTGAGAACTTGCAGGCCAGGAGGCTACACTAGGCTCCAATCTGATTTGGCAAGGTTTCTACAGTTGGACGCCCTTCCTAACGCCAGCCAACCACTCTGAGAGTGTAGTAGGTGCTTTTTTATGTGCCACCGGCACAGGTGCCAGTCAGGCAGCACTGGCATCGGTCATAGTCGAATCGTGTCTATTATGTGCCACCGGCACTGGTGCCAGTCAGATGGCACTGTCATCAGCCACGACTCTACATTCAGCTATATTAACTCCTGCTACATTAAGCTACATTAACTGCTGCGCCTCGATCTTCCATCAGATCTTTCGCTGTTTGTTTACTTTCTCCGTGTCTAACCACTTTTCCTTTTCTTTTTTTCTCTAACAAAAATAATCCGCCACCAATTCCTCCACTGCTGCCACCAGCACCACCACCACAACAACAACAACAACAACAACATTGCTGACGTCTACCCCCCCCCCCACTATCACCACCGCCATATGTCTGCAGCCGCCACTACTAAAAATTATATCATTGTTGCCACGGTTAGACTATTAGCTGCCGCACAGATCAGTCCTCCTCCTCCTCGTCCCCACCATCTTTTCTGTGTTACATATTCAACCATTGCTGCCATCTCACACCACCTCAGTCAGCCTTCCTCCCACTTGCACCACAACCACCATCTCTACTAAGGACTGCCTCTTCCTTGTACCACCACCACTACCACCACTATTATTGCCCTTCTTCCTCCTCCTCTTCCTAACGCCACAACCACCATCATATCCCTCCCTGCATTCTACCATTACCATTGCCGTCTCTATATAATCTATCCACCACCCCACTAAGCCTTTCCTCCTCCTCCACTCTCACCATCTCTAGATCATCCTCACCACCACCACCGCCACAGTCTCTCTTTCTCTCTCTCTCTCTCTCCCTCTCTCCAAACAGCAGACACTCACCCTGCTCTCTCCACCCACCCACCCTTCTAGCTTCCCCCCACCCTCCACTCTTAATTCTATCATCATCTCCACCATCTTCTTCTCTTCTTTACTTATAACTACCACCACCATTACTACTTTCACCACCACCCCTTCCTATCATCAGCACCATCACCATCACCCACATCATCTCCACTGTGATTCTAGTCACTGGTGCTGCCCCTTGCTGGCGCCTGGTCGTCTGAGATAAGAACATTGTATACAATGGCTTGCATGTGTTGCAAACTTGCTATGGCACTGACCTTCTGCTGTTGATTTGGTAGTAGTTACTGCAGCTGTTTTGTTGTTGATCCCCAGGTCGCCCCCCCCCAACACACACCTCCATCCTATGATCAGAGGCTTTCCATTGAAGATAATCTCATCTTTTTGTGTAATCCCTCTAAACTACTTCATTATGCTCTTCCCCCATTTTTTTTTAAAAAACAGTAGTGTGGTTTGTGTAGATTTGGCTGCTATTTCTAGCAACTCGAGCAGCCACATAGAAGTCTCTCTCATCCTTACTGTTAAGGTTGTCATTGCTTACCCTGGGTCACTTTAATCATGCGCACTTTTGATGACAACGCATTCCACCTGTGACCATCCCATCTCTGTCATCATGTTTTTGTTTCTTTATTGGAGAAGGTGCACAAACAGTGCATCTAAAATTAACAGCTAATGTCTTTTATTTAGACCATAAGATGCGATTTGAAAGAGAATTGGCTTCTATTTTTAATGGGTCAGGCAACCAACATAGAGCTTTCCTCATTGACTCCGGTGGCGGCAGCGGCAGTGACAGGGGTGGTGGTGTCGTCGGCTATTGATGTTGTTATAACCCAAAAGCTCTGTTCTGTCTGTTGCATAATCCCAAGTCTGATCAAGCATGCATATGATCAAAAGCTGATTACACAACCGCAGAGACAGTAAAGTGTACTATTGGAGATTTGGCTGTTATTTCTAGCACAGGGGTTTTCAAACTTTTTGACTTGCGGACCCCTTTATATTTCAGGCTTTACCTTTGGGACCTCCTTATAAACGCTTATGAAATTTATACATAAATATTTGCTTAAAATAACATATATTTTTTACATTTATTTATTTAACAGTATTTAACAAATAGGTTTATTGTCAATTAAAAGATTTCGATTAAAAAACATATATAAAATCAAATTGCCCATAAAATGTATTTGCTGTCCACGGACCCCCTGTCTTGTCCTTGCAGACCACAGTTTGAAAACCCCTGTTCAAGCAGGTCAAACGACCATGCAGAGGCACCTTTGGTAGTTCAGTTGATTCAATACAGTGGCTAGTGCAATGTTGATTGATGATGGTGTGGTGTGTTTGTTGGTAGTGTGATAGTTATAACGTTGACGTTGTTGTGTTGCACATTTCACATATTTGTTGTCTTGCGGTTCAACCTGATGTAACACAGCTACATGTTCAATGTGGGAGCTTGGTTATGGAAATTGAATTACCACATTCACTTATGTATAAGACACACCCCTAATTTAGTGGTAAATCTTGATACAAATTTTCTTTTTTTCCTTTCATAGTTTTAGCTTAGCCCCCTGTATAAATTACACCCCAGCTTTTACACTTAAAATCAAGTATAAAATAGGCATGGTAAGAAGCTTGCTTCCCTACAAAATGGTTCCAGGTTCAGTCCCCCTGCATGGCATCTTGGGCAAATGTCTTCTGTTATACCCTCAGGCCAAACAAAGCCTTATGGGTGGATTTGGTAGATGGAAACTGTATGTATGTATGTATGTATGCATGCATGCATGCATGCATGTATATATATATATATATATATATATATATACATACACACACAAGAGATTCTGAAAAGTTCCTGGCTTTCAAGATGTCATGAAAGGCCTGGTTGGAGGCTAAATCTTCCAAGTTGAAGAATCAGATGATCTTTACATCTGTATGTTCAAGTGGTTGGAAAGCATATATATATATATATATATATATATATATATATGCGTGTGTGTGTATATATGTATATACATATATATATAGAGAGAGAGAGAGACAGATAGATATTTATATATATATAATGCAGTGTAATAGTTATATTTACAGTTTGATTCTTTCTCTCTTTTTTTCAGATTGTTGGAGTTACACTGAATCTGAGAAGTGCAAAGATGAATGTGTCGCTCACTTAAACCATGCCAATGTTGACAAAAGGAATGACACTCCCATGTACTGCTGTTGCTCCGGTTATAGGTGCAATGCCAATTTCACACACGAAAACAAATCTATAAGCATTCCTCCCCTTTCACCAAATACAGGTAAGTACTGATTGGCAATGAGAGCAGAGTGGCTGGGAGATCCTTGAGCGGAGAGATAGATGATTGGTGGTGGTGGAGGTAGGGGTGAGAATGGGGCGTTGTGTGTCTGGGGTTGGTCATAGGTCCACCCACCCCCGACCCCCACCCGCTGTGTGGTTGTGATGGCGATTATGTTTCAGGTTGGATGCAGGTCTGTGGGGGTGGGAGGTATGGGGGGGGGGTGCTAGTGTGACTGGTGATGGAATGGATGATTGTGGCACTTGTAGCTGTGTATCAGTTGGGACTACGGAGTGGTGGGTGGTGTGATTGGTAAGGGAGAGGGGATTTAGTCAGGTGGTTATGATGGATGTGGTAGTGTGTGTGTATGTATATATATATATATGTGTGTGTGTGTGTGTGTGTACCTATATATGAGTGTATGGGATTTATAAAGTGTTAAACACTTCCAGTATGCAAATTAAGGATTCCTTCATAGAATAACTTCTGCATTTGTTGAGTATAGAAACAGTTTGGGTGCTTGTTTCTCTGGAGACTGTCAGAATGATGTAGAAGCCTCTGATGAGAACCCAATAAGGGTCAAAAATCAATTAAGGTTGTTCATCATTTTCTCAGTCTACGGAGAAATGGCTAAAATTTGCCGTGTTTATAATTATACCATATGTTATATATATATATATATACCTAGATAAATGTATGTGTGTATACCTACATATATATATATATTAGTGTGTGTGTGTATATATATATATATATATATATAAAACTATACAAGCACACACACAGCAAGATCTTTTGCTGTGTGTGGTTTACTTATCTCCCTGCAACTTAATTATGTCTCTCTCTCTTCTTTACTCTACAGTTCCTCCTGACATAGACAAGTTCAGTGAAAACACCATCCTCATCATTATAATATGCTTGTTCGGGGCCGGCAGCTTTATATTTATCCTCAGCTTCTGCATATACTGTGTCTACCGGAAACGGCAGCATCCACTGCCAGAAATCATGGAAGAGGCACCAAGTGCACCACCTGGCATCGACATTAGTAATGTGAAGATGCTGGACGTGATCGCAAAGGGAAAATACGGAGAGGTATGGTCCGGCAAGCTAAATGGTCTGCCTGTAGCTGTGAAGGTTTTCCACCATAACCACCGCCAGTTCTACAACAACGAGAAATATATCTATGCTTTGCCGTTCATGGAATTTGACAACCTACTCAAGTTCTATGGTGCAGATGAGCTGGTTAACAGTGAAGGGCTGCACCAATATTGCATTGTGCTTTCTTACGTGCCAAATGGTACACTAATGAATTACTTACGGGAGCACGCTGTCGACTGGTCAGAAATGTGTCGCATCATACTCTCCCTCACTCGGGGCTTGGCCCATCTGCATCTGGACATCACCAAGGGAGGTATGTACATTACAGTATGCTTTATTGCATCAGGAAATGCAATTGCACACAATCTGTTGCAACACAAGTCATTGATGTAGTTTGTTCTTGTATTGTTGTTGTTGTTTTTTGTTTATTGTATTTGTGTATGTGTTTTTTTTTGCTCGCTTAGCAAATATGCTCATCATTGTCAAAATCATCATCATCATTATCAACATCAATATCCCAGAGTAGTTATATAATTATCGCCACCCACTTTTAATTAAACCTGTTCACTACCATCACTATATATGTTTTCAAATTTCAGCACAAGGCCAGCAAGTTCAGGAGAGGGGGCACATGCACGCACACACACACACACACACACACACACACACTATGATGAGTATAAAGGGATATATTATCCAGGTGGGTACCATAAGAGTTCTCAAGTATACTCCAGATTCCGGCTAACCGCATCAAGAATCGCTTAGGATCAGCAATCCCATTGTAATTCTTCTGATGGGTATATCCGGGTTCACTTTATTGGATTATGAAGTGTAAATCCAAAGCAATTACAAAGAATATGGAGACTGGTACATCTTCGAATTTTTCTTTTAATTTTAACAGTCAACTATCCAGCATAATTAGTTAAAATGATCAACATGTGTTTCTGCTGCATACAGAATGTGCAGTTGCAAATGCAACCTGCAATATTTTTGCTCTGCACTTTTATTCAGGGTCTTTCCAAAAGTATGAAACACACATACGAGGTCAGAGGAGCTGTATATGTCTGTGTGTCCTGTCTGTTTTTGTCCCCTCCCCACCACAATCACTGCTTGACAACTGGTGTTGGTGTGTTTACATCCCTGTAACTTAGTGGTTCAGCAAGAGAGAGTGATGGAATAAGTACTAGGCTTGGGGTCGATTTGTTCGACTAACACTCCTCAAGGCGGTGCTCCAGCATGGCCACAGTCAAATGACTGAAACAAGTAAAAGAATAAAAGGCTATATATAAGCAAAACACTAAACTTCCCCTGCCCTCTAACTACCTGACAGCTCAAAGAGTACAGAGAAGAGGAGAAAGGCTGGGGATCCCTAAACTAGTCAGGTATATCAAAGTGTAATTCCGGGTGGTATGTGTGCTGTGATAACATAGCACAGTTCTCTGACCCCCAGCCCCTGTTGCACCATTCAACCAATGCCAACTTGGAAAATGAACATTAAATGATGACGATGATGATGATGAATGAATCAGTTTGATTAACTAATCTCATTGATAAGCATTGTCAACTCAATCATTGCTGGTTTACATTTCAGATAAGGTGAAACCTGCCATTGCTCACCGAGACTTCAATTCAAGGAATGTCCTCATTCGACCCAACTTGAGTTGTGTCGTGGCAGACTTGGGATTCTGCATGGCAACCATGGGTTCCAAATTGATTCGGAATGGCTATTCTGAGAGTGCTGAGCAGTCTTCGCTCACTGATGTAAGTATTCTAGATCCGACAACTGAATTACTGCCATGCTTGTGTATACCTGAGTTAGTGTGTGTGTGTGAGTATGTGAGAATCAGTGTATGTGTGCGTGTGAGTTTGTGTGTGTGTGTGCATGTACAAGTTGGTGTGTGCATATATATATATGTGTGCATGTGTATATGTGTGTAATGTATATGTGTGAGTCAGTGTATACATGTGTTAGTCTTTTTTCTTGTACTGCTGAATTACTGCCATGCTTGTGTATGCCTGAGTCAGGGCTTGTATGTGTGTGTGAGTATGTGAGAATCTCTGTGTGTGAGAGTTTGTGTGTGTATATGTGAGTCAGTATGTGAGTGTGGGTGTGGGTGTGGGTGTGTGTGTACAAGTTGGTGTGTGCATGTATATATGTGTGCATGTGTATATGTGGGTGCATGTGTATGTGTGTGTAATGTATATGTGTGAGTCAGTGTACATATGTGTTAGTCGTTTTTCTTGTACAGTTTCATCACACAAAGTCAGACATATTACATACATATGTTGTGGTTGTGGTTGTTGTTGTGGTTGTTGTTGTTATATGGTTTATTCTGCTTCAACACTCAGCTTCACAATTTCCTTTCCCAATGTTTTCATTCGTTATTGTATCTAATCCATTTGTTTTGTTTCATTGGCAGGTTGGGACTGTACGTTATATGGCCCCTGAGCTGCTGGACGGTGCTGTCAACTTACGTGACTGCGAGGCTTCTCTTAAACAGATAGACGTCTATTCTTTGGGGCTGGTTCTCTGGGAAATTGCATCTCGCTGTTCTGATCTTTGGCAAGGTAACCAGAGCACAGGTTTTATTTGTGCATGTATATGATGCTCTGTGTGTATGTGTGTGTGTGTGTGTGTGTGTGTGTGTGTGTGTGTGTGTGCACATCTCTTCACTGTCGGATTATGTGTGAGTGAATGTGTGTGTTTGTAATCTTGTGTGTTTATTAATTGTCTGTGTTACTTTTTGTATGTGTGAGTGAGTACATGTTATTTTTTGTATGTGTGTGGCTGTGACTGTGTGTTATTGTATTTGTATGTATGTAGTCTTTTGAGTTCATGTATGTATGTGGTAACTTTTTATTCTATCTTGCAGTATGTATGTGGGAGCGGGGGTGCGCGCAGGTGTGTGCATACTGGTGGCATTGGAGCATATCAAGTGTCAGCTGGTGTTGCAAAATACTTACAGTAGCTAATACGACAGAAGTATGCTAATGATGTCGGACTGCTGATGTCCTTGTATTGTTGACTACACAGCACGACAACAGATTGTCACAAATTAGGAAGTGTGACAAAAATTCTCTAGTATCCATATAATGTGACAACAGGACTCTATTGACAGGTGATAACAAACAAAATAAACAAAATAACCGACACAGTTTTGCAAGATATGACAGGAATGTTTTAATGTCTATGTAATCAGACAGGAGACTTGTAGTGCCTATGTGATGATGTGACACGGTCCCCTACATTAGTGCTACTCAAAGCGGTGGTCTGCAAACTGGTGCCGGTCTGCGAGCCATCAGCTGCCGGTATGCAGCAAGTTTCCAGGAAAGAAAGAAACGTTATAAAATGCTTGTTATATTGTAGTATTTACTCTTTTACTCTTTTACTTGTTTCAGTCATTTGACTGCAGCCATACTGGAGCACCGCCTTTAGTCAAATCAAATCGACCCCAGGACATATTCTTTGTAAGCCTAGTACTTATTCTATCGGTCTCTTTTTGCCGAACCGCTAAGTTACGGGGACGTAAACACACCAGCATCGGTTGTCAAGCGATGGTGGGGGGACAAACACAGACACACACACACATATATATATATATACATATATACGACGGGCTTCTTTCAGTTTCCATCTACCAAATCCACTCACAAGGCTTTGGTCGGCCCGAGGCTATAGTAGAAGACACTTGCCCAAGGTGCCACGCAGTGGGACTGAACCCGGAACCATGTGGTTCGTAAGCAAGCTACTTACCACGCAGCCACTCCTGCACCTATTTGTTTACAAAGTAAATATAAGATAAAAAAAAATTGTCAACTTTTATTATATTCATTATATATATTGTTTCCAGTATATATTAATATTACTAAGAATCATTACTGGTCCCTGGCACACTGGGAAAAAAAAACTGCTGGTACTCCATATCAGATAGTTTGAGAAGTACTGCCCTACATGTTGCGATGGCTTTTGATTGTAAAATGTAACAAAAGATTTTAAGTAGTTGGAAGAGGTGAAAGAAATGCATTTGTAACTTTGTGGACATGATGGAAACCGACTGGTAACTGATGTGACAGAATTGTAAAAACCCTTTATATGATTGAGATGTGCTTAGGACTTGAAGCACAAAAGAAATATTCCTGTGACTGGAGAATGACAGAACTTTGCAGATGACTTATGTAGTGTGACAGTGCTCTCTACTGATGACCATGTCATGTAAGAGTGACCTTTTGATGACTATAGAGGATCATGGCACCCTGTTATAAAGATCCTCCTGAGCCATATAGATACATAGAGCTAGTTTCCTGGTTTCTGACACATACATAGAGCTAGTTTCCTAGTTTTTGACACATACGAGAGCTAGTTTCCTGGTTTCTGACACATACGTAGAGCTAGTTTCCTGGTTTCTGTAATGTATATATTCGCCACTGGACAAGATGCTAGTCCATATCAGGAATGCTGGGCAATGTGAAACGAAGTGTTATGCTCAAGAACACAACCCATCATGCGGTCCAGGCATTGAATCTACAATCTTATGATCATGAGTCCGATACCCTAACCACTAAGCCACATACCTCCACCATGTTACCTTGTGTGACAATATTCTAATGATAACTATGTGGTGTAATAGTGATCTGTTCTTGGTTCTATGATGTAACGATGATTATGTAGCTTATACTTTTATACTAATGACTATGCGATGTGATTGGAGACTAATGAGAAATTGCAATGTTGCAGGCTAAAATAATAGCCAAGCCATTGTGATTATTGCTGGATGTTATACTCTGTATATTCTGTACTTCATAACAGGGGTTCCAGTTCCTGAATATATGCTACCTTATCAAGCCGAAGTAGGTATTCATCCGTCATTTGAAGAGATGCAGATTTTGGTTTCAGCAAACAAGAAACGCCCATGGCTTCCAGACATGTGGAAAGACTCAAACGTGGTTAGTGTCATTTCTACAACTGTTATCTCTATCATCAACCATTAGCCTAACACCAAAACATTTACCCAAATTGTTTGTCTAATACTAAATTCTCTTCCTCCTCCTTCTCCTCTCTTTGTCTACCTCATGTGTGTGTGTGTGTGTTTGGACAACTGGTTTCCTATATTGGGATGACTTTTTGCAACTCTATATTATATAATCAATTAAACACAAACTCTGACCCAATCCCAAAAATGAAAATCCAGCAATATTAAGTTACAGCGATTTACATTCTGGGTTCAAATCAGTCAGCTATGCTTTTCATCCCCCCTGGATCAATGAAATAAAGCACCAGTCAAGTACAGGGGCTGATTTAATCAACTGTTTTTTTTTTCTCTTCACCCAAATTTCTGGCCTGTACCTTTGCCAGAAATAATTATAACTTTCTGAGTTCAGATCCCCCACAAGGTCAAATTTGCCTTTCATCCCTGCAGGGTTGATGAAATAAAACACAAATCAGATCAATGGTATCAACTAGCCCCCTTCCCTCAAAACTGCTGTCCTCATGTCTAAATCTGAAACATTATTATTAATTAAGGCAATGAGCTGGCAGAATCGTTAGCATGCTGGACAAAATGCTAAGCAGTATTTCGTCTGTCTTTATGTTCTGAGTTCAAATTCTGCCAAGGTCAACTTAGTTTTTCATCCTTTCAGGCTCAATAAATTAAGTACCAGTAAAACACTGGGGATCAATATAATCGACTATTTCCCTCTCCTAGATTTCAGTCTTTGTGCCTATAGAAGAAAAGATTATTATTATTATCATATTATTATTATTATTATCATCGGTGGAGAGGAAAGTGCTCCCTCCTAGTGAATTTGTGAAAAGATGGGTGACTATGACAAAAATGGTAAGAGTAAATGGCCCAACTCTAAGTATATGCCGATAGATTGGAGAGCAACAGTTGGGAAAAAGCTTGTGCCTTTGGGGTACAGGATAATCCTGGGTTTGTGAGGTTCCTTGATTGGACTTTCTCTTGTGTTAGGAGGACTGCATCATTCATATGTATACATACTTTATATACTATGTAAAGAATAAAAATTTTTGAATGGTACAACAATGCACTATAATACAAAAAATGGACTATATACCTGTTGTAAATTTAGTTATCCATAGTCCGATGATATTTCGGAATACAATTCCTTCTTCAGATATTCTGAGATGGAGTCGCTGCTATAATCTGTTTTCCAACGGCTTTTCTTTTTTCGGAAGCCGAATCTATAAAATAGATTATTGAAGCGACTGCATCTAAGAATATCTGAAGAAGGAATTGTATTCCGAAATATCATCAGACTATGGATAACTAAATTTCAACAGGTCTATAGTCCGTTTTTTTGTATTATAGTGCATTTTTGTACCATTCAAAACTTTTTATTCTTTACGAACAATACACAATGCTTCAAGCGAACTACAATACTCTCCTATTTATATACTTTGTATATTTTTATCACATTTCACAGGCTTTTCCATGTCTTTCACCTCATTTCATATGTAAATCCCTACACAAATTGTTGCTAGTCCTTGTGATGTCCCCACCTAATCTATGCTCCTGTGACTAGTAAAAGAAATCCTTATTATTGTTATTATTATTATTTACTAATCTAGTGGGGTTTTTTTGTTGTTTTTTTTGCAGGCTATCCACACTTTGAAAGAAACAATTGAAGACTGCTGGGATCATGATGCTGAGGCCAGGCTCACTTCATTTTGTGTCATTGAAAGAATCTCGGATCTGTCTGCAATGTCTCCTCATGATTCTCGATTAAAAGGTCAGCACTCATTCCATTCTTAAAGATGTAACTTGTCATCTATATTTATGTGACACACTGTTGTTGCTGTGCCCAGCGTCGCCTTCCTGGCAGTTGTGCCGGTGGCACGTGTAAAGACATTCGAGCGAGATCATTGCCAGTGCCGCTGGACTGGCTCCTGTGCAGGTGGCACGTAAAATACACCATTTTGAGCGTGGCCGTTGCCAGTACCGCCTGACTGGCCATCATGCCGGTGACACGTAAAAGCACCCACTACACTCTCGGAGTGGTTAGTGTTAGGAAGGGCATCCAGCTGTAGAAACTCTGCCAAATCAGATTGGAGCCTGGTGTAGCCACCTGGTCCACCAGTCCTCAGTCAAATCGTCCAACCCATGCTAGCATGGAAAGTGGACGTTAAACGATGATGATGATGATGATGATATATATATATCATCATCATCATCATCATTTAACATCTGCTATCCATACTGTTATGTGTTGGACAATGTGAGAGGAGCTGGCCAGCCAAGGAGCTGCACCAGGCCCCAATTGTCTGATTTGGCTTGGTTTCTATGGCTGGATGCCCTTCATAACACCAACTACATTACAGAGTGTGCTGGGTGCTTTTTACATGCCACTAGCACCAGTGCATTTTTGTAGCATTGGCACAAGTGTATTTTACATGGAGCCAGCACCTGCAAGACAAAGGGCACCAGTGTGTGTGTGTGTGTTTTGTGTACCCTTGTCTTGTCATCATGTTATGAATACAAATGTGCATCACCCTCACACAAATGATGTTGTTTGTTTCTCATCTACTGTGGTCAAACATCACCTTCCTTGGACAAACAAATGAGAGTTCACGACAGGAAGTGCATCTGGCCAAAAAAAAATCTGCCTCAACAAATTCTGCAAGCATGAAAAAAATTAACATTAAGCAATGATGATGATGACGATGATGGTGGTGGTGGTGGTGATGATGATGATGAATGTAATAGTGGTGATAATGATGTTGATGGTGGCAGTGTTATCTTAGAATTATATATGTATAAAGTTTGTCTGTGAATTTTGCATCTTCTCATGCTAAGAATCATTCTTTTTACCTTTTTTATCTTCTCTAGGTGTGACACCAACTCTGAATTCTACCTCCACACACATCACAGTGTCTGAAGATGCTGCAGGAATTTCTGCAGTTCAGAGGAATTGCTACCTTGCCACGTCTAGTGTTACTGCCGAGAATGGTAACTCATTGCCAACAGAGAACAGCATGGCCCCTTTGATAAGCCAGGGAAGCAGTGGAGAGAATACTTTAAATGGACAAGCAAGAAACTCTTGGACACCACAAGAGAAAAGCATGTCTGCCGTAACAACAGAAACTATGCTGACTCTTAGCCCTTCCCAGTCTGACCCTCCTCCAGACTACCACAGCATTGCACCCCATGGTCCTCCATTGAGTGATCCACCACCACACTATGAAAACGAAACGCAAATTGGCTACAATTTCTCCAAAATACCAAACACAAGCCTTGTGAATGGTCAGCCACGTAACACATGGTTGACCCCTGATAACATTTCAACAGCGCACACAAACACTGCTTTATTGTCTTCCTCTGATTCAGACCCCCCACCGAAATATCTGAACATTAACCATGCCAAAACGAACACTGTGATTCAGCCACATCAGGGTCGAAACCCTACAGTCGAACGTAACACTCACAAAAGAAGCGATGAAGAGCTGACCGTGTCAGGAAACACTCTGATTTCTGCCAGCGCCAAACGAGAACAAGAACAAAAGGAGCAATCTCTAAGTGCACCTACTTCTCAGTTTCATGACGATCCTTTTGACAGTGGACCCGACAATGTAGAAAGTTCTCTAGTCCACAATGAGACGTTCAACTACCATCGCAATGCTCCTATCCAATACTTACAAAATCAAGTACACAGCGATGGTCCACTTGTACGACCCAAAATTGCCAATGTCCCTGGCAACGGAGTACCTTACAGTAAGTTAGCCATCAATGAGAAAACACCAAAATCTATCTTCAAATGCAAAAAGCCTAAAGATTTCACCAGTAGGTTGACACAACTGGGGAAAAACTTACTGTCTCGCAGCAGCCAGAGTATTGATGGGAAGCATGGCCGAGATAAAAATAGTCGTCGTTCAACTGATCGGTCTGGTTACATCAACCTGATAGCTTCACCTCAGCAACCGGTTCAAACTGAAGTATGTCTTCAGAATGGCAGTACAGTTGTGCTCCCAGTTAGTAACACAGTGTCTTCATCTGTGATGACCACTGCAGAGCAGGACAGACTTGGGTTAACAGAAATGGGTGTGGCAAACACCACAACCATTCATCAAAATGGCCATATTCCTACTGGTGCAGTCGATGCACAAGTTAGAAATATATCTGATTCCAGTGCAGATGATGCACCCAGCAACACAAAATGTCCACCAGCTTATTTAAACAAAACAGCTAACCCTGTGAACAGCTGCAATGAACTGACTGATATGAAGTCACAGCGGCCCACATCCCTTCCCCTCAAAGTCCACAACAACCCACCACCTGACAGTACGGCCCAGTTGCCTGTAAATCAGACTCAAGCCACGTCAGATCCCAGCGAAAAGATCCGCAACCGAATTAAGACTCCCTTAAAGATCAATCGCAACAGACTGTCGTTGTACGATGACCGTGTCATGTCGCGGAGCTGTGAAGACTCTGTTACTGAACCGAGCAGATTTCGACTGAGCAACTCCAGCTACAGCTTGCAACAATTCGACACAAGCACCACCAACACCAACACTGCAAACAGACATGACTTACACACAGAACAGTGCTGACACTTATTACCTCGGTTCCTTTAACGGGTGGAATCGTGAGATGATAAGTTGATATGATGGGTGGGTGGGTGATCAGGGGGGCCCCCTTCAGTTTCTTCTCAAAGATCCTGCCAAAGATTTAACTATACCAAACTTTATATTATTGTCAATTTTCGTTTCGTTTTCTTTATTTTTATTTTGGCTTCATCAAACTAATCAGCGATTTTTTTTTTTTTTAAATCTCTTTCATTTCCTCGTTTTATCCTACATTCCCCCACCCTTCATTGCATCCCTCCCATCCAGCTGCCACCCTAATCTTTTGTCATGGTTCCTCTTTGCCTGAAAAAATCTCTAACAATTTCTCAGTGGTTCACAAACATTCAGTCTTAGACACACACATATATATATAATATGCATTTATATTATTTGTGTGTGAGTATGTATATATGTGCATACCTGCATAGCAGCATATGCACACAAACACATCCACATATACAAACATACCTTTCCAATCTGTACAGTATTACAGACCCAGGAGTGAGTGGGTGAAGCCAACGCCAGATATGAAGCAGCCTGTTTGTGAGATGTTTGATTGAGGAGTTGAAAGATTAGCTTATTTCGTGCAGTTGATAAAACTGATTCTTTCGATTGCTACAACAGATCTGTTTAAACAAACCTAGAACCTTGGGGTTGAAATTAATTACAGAAAGACATAGGGTTGTGTGAGTTTTGAGTAAAAAGGGTCTATGGTGAAAGTGTTTGGTTTCTGAGGAAAATGTTCTTTTGGAGGCTAATTTTCTTACCTTGTTTGTCCACCGATGAGATCTAAAGCAGAACACATGGTCAAGTTGATAAAAATGGTGTTCAGGCTATGACTCTGCATTTAAAGGGCGCTCAATTCCAGCCGAATTTAGTGATACCTAATGTGAGATATGTGTCTGTGTATATGCATTTGTATATGTATTTGTGTGTGTGTGCGTCAGGGTCACTGTTTCATGTCCCTTTCTTTTTAACTTCTAAGAATTATTTTATCAGACTACCAGTCTCCTTCAAAGCAGCAAATCAAACCCTTACAAAACCCCTAGATCAACTTTTCCTAACAACTCAAACTGATGTCTGAAGCCATTAGATCCGGTGATGGATTTCTTCTTACCTCTACAAGTTGATGGCTACTTGATGGTCCATTGCTGTCCATAGATCTCTCGGAGGGCTTTCATGCCCTGCCAGTTGTTGTTTGTCCATAACTATATTCATTGCCATCCACCAGTTTTACAAGTTGCCACTGAAAAGACTGTGGGGTCACCATCCACAGATTTCCTAGCACCACAAAGTCGCCAACTACTCAAACGCCACAACCCTAAACCTCTACATCTCCTCACTACTAATAGTATTACCACCACCACTACTACTACTACTACTACCACCACTCCCAACCCAAGCAAATCTGCTGCTACCACATCAACAGCACTACACATTCACAACTGTCTTTAAATCAGTATGATGAGAAGAACCAGTCATAAACATGGTAATAGCTCTGAAGAGGACAAAACATGCAAATAGTCACCTTACAATAATCTTCAACAGTTTATGACAGTTGTTGTTTAGCTCCAGGCCAGACCTGATCTAAAACTGTTCCAGCCATGACCATCCCACCTCTTCTTTTCAGATGTAGTATATCTAGGACTACATTTATTGATGTATCCTTTCAGTCTTTGTTTTTGTTTTTTTTTTTCTTTCTTTTAAAGACAGTTGGGTGGGATTTGAAGTCGAAGGAGTTTTGGCTGCCGTCTTCTAGTGGGGCGAGTAACTGCATAGAATTTTTCCCTGGGTCCCTTCATTAGCTCGAGTTTTTTCTGGTAAGATAAGTAAGTACATGGAGTGACAGATTTCTAAGAAAGACAAGAATTTGGTTGCTTTACAGCAGCAATGCCATGTGATGTTGTATAAAAGTGAAGATGTGTTAGTGTTTCCTACTCAAACACAGACGTCGCCATGTTTGTGACAAAACTACTACAACTACTACAATTACAACAACTAGCCACCTTCTCTTTCTTCTTCTTCTTCTTCTTCTTCACATGCTGCTGTTTACACAAACATTTATTTTTGATTTTATGTTGTTTATTTTAAATTCTCTTTTTTTTTTAAATCTAAATCTTTTATTGATTGTACATAAAGACTGACATAACATCTTTACCTTGTAATTATTGTTGTTGTTGCTGCTGTTGTTGTTAGTTATTTAGGTAAAAAGGTTATGCAATCACTTGGGAAAAGTTAACTGAAGGCAGAACAGCCTGGAAAACCTCAGCGAGCAAAGGGGTCAAACAGCTGAAGGAAGAAAGTATCCTGTCCCTTGAAACAAATCCCCAAAGAAAGAAAGACAACACACTGCAGCTCTGCAGCACCTTCCTAGCTTTCAGATTTTGCAGCAGAACTTGCTCATCAAACATAGGAAGGATCAGCCATGACAGAAGCTGCAGGACGAAGACTACAAGTACCTAATTAAAACATTGTCCACTGCTTAGACCATCTATCAAGATGTAAAGAGCCATGTGTAGATATATATATATATATATATATAATTTTCATCATCCTCATCTTAAGGTGTATGTATGTATGTATATATATATATATATATATATATATATAAAGGTGCAGGAGTGGGTGTGTGGTAAGTAGCTTGCTTACCAACCACATGGTTCCGGGTTCAGTCCCACTGCATGACACTTTGGGCAAGTGTCTTCTACTATAGCCTCGGGCCGACCAAAGCCTTGTGAGTGGATTTGGTAGACAGAAATTGAAAGAAGCCTGTCGTATATATGTATGTGTATATATATATATATATATATATGTGTGTGTGTGTGTGTGTTTGTCCCTCCAACATCGCTTGAGAACCAATGCTAGTGTGTTTACGTCCCCGTAACTTAGTGGTTCAGCAAAAGAGACGGATAGAATAAGTACTAGGCTTATAAAGAATAAGTCCTGGGGTCGATTTGCTCGACTAAAGGCGGTGCTCTAGCATGGCTGCAGTCAAATGACTGAAACAAGTAAAAAAAAAAAGAAGATATATATATATAAATACCTTATGGGTTTTCTAACATTGGCACTGATCACATCTAACCCACCAAAAGTAATAAAACATATTTGAGGCTTAACCTGCAAAACATACAGAAACTGGTCTACTACTGCAAATTTTAATGAAGTGAATCAGCATAGACTGATGTGGCAACAAAAAACAAGAAGATAAGCCAATAAATTTACCCACATGAA
The DNA here is from genome assembly GCF_046866305.1 of Octopus bimaculoides. Classification (NCBI taxonomy): domain Eukaryota; kingdom Metazoa; phylum Mollusca; class Cephalopoda; order Octopoda; family Octopodidae; genus Octopus; species Octopus bimaculoides. The sequence continues at coordinate 11,441,894 of NC_142943.1, forward strand.
AAAAGTACCATCCTTTCATTTGCAAGTGTCATTCTGTTGTTTTGACTGCTTGTAACTGTTGAGCAAAGATGGTGCATTAGTTGCTTACTACATTATCCTTGCCACATTGGTTGATTATAAGATTGCATTGAGTGAACATCTCTAGCCTTTTACTGCAAGATGATGTACTCAATAGAAGGAAGAGTGGAAATTGTGGAAGTGTATGTAAGAGCAGGCTCTCTTAAGCCAATGCATGAAATTCAAATGCTGGTTAAGGAACGGCGTGCTATGAAGCCAGTGCACATGGCTCCAAAATAAAGAGACCCTTCAGTTCAAACACCAGAAGTTATTCAGGACATTCACAGCAGTCTCACATAAGCTGGAGGTTATGCCAATAGTTGTTGAAAGTCTAAAGTTGAAGTCATATCGTTTAGCAAACGCACAATTAAAAGTGGATGACGAGCAAACAAATTTATTTCTGTATTTATACAACACTACGGAACTAGGCTACTTTTTCATGTGCCACTCTGTACATTAAGGTCTTGACCCAATGTGAGGTTTGATTCGCGTGCACGCACGCTTGTTTCTCTGTACATCATCATTATCAGTCCGTTTTCCATGCTGGCATGGTTTGGACGGTTTGACTGAGGTCTGGAGAGCCAGTGGCTGCACCAGGCTGCAATCTGATCTAGCAATGTTTCTACAGCTGGATGCTCTTCCTAACACCAACCGCTCCGAGAGTGTAGTGGGTGATTTTTACATGCCACCAGCACAGAAGCCAGTCAAGTGGGCCTGGCATCAATCACGTTCGGACAAACAGACACAGAGATATACGGGGACCAGTCAGGGGTTACTGACATCGGCCACGTTTGGATGGTGCTTTTTACGTGCCACCAGCACAAGAGCCAGTCAGGGGACACTGGCCACAGCTACGATATTGGTTTTACTTGATTCAACAGGTCTTCTCAAGCATTTCATATCACACAACACATCAGGGGTACTCTTAACTGGGCCAGGTCTTCTCAATCACAGCATATTTCAAAAGGTCTCAGTCTTTTTATACACACACACACACACATATATATATACTTGGAAGAGGATGCATGGCATTCAATCATATAATAATATAAACAGTATATATATATGCATATATACATACGTATATGTACATACTTACATAGATGTATATATATATATTATTTGTATATATATATATATATCTGACAGATTGATGCTGTATAGGTAATGTAAGTAGATTATATTATCATCATCACTTAATACCTGTATTCCTTGCTGGCATGGATTGAACTATATATAGATAGATAGATAGTTTTATATGTACATATCTATGTATGTATATCTCTGTGTCTGTTTGTCCCCCACTACTGCTTGACAACCGATGGTGGTGTATTTACATCGCCATAACTTAGGGGGTTGGCCAAAGAGACCGATAGAATAAGTACAAAGCTTCAAAAAGCAACAAGTCCTAGGATCGATTTGTTCAACTAAAACCCTTCAAGGCAGTGCCCCAGCATGGCCACAAGCAAATGACAGAAACTAGTAAAAAGAAGATACGTGAATATTTATTATTTATTCCTTATATACCACTGTTTGTTCATTTTAGCTTTAAAAGAGTATCGCAATCCAGGTGAACATTGGTTGCTGATCTGATTTTTTTAACTAGGAAGGAAATATATTTTTTAGAAAAAAATGTCAAAAAGCTGAATGAACTTCTAACAAAATTGCGACATTCTTTTGAATTTAAAATTCATAATTTTCGTTTTCCTTTGGTAGGTAGAAGAGCAAAGCAGGGATGGGGAACAAGACTGGGGCATTGATCCTACCTAGAAAGCCTTCTCAGTGCACTCTGCATCACTAAAGGAAGTGGAGAAATTTAGGTATCTTGGAATTGTATTCACCATTGATAAGAAACAGGAGTGTGAATTAGATGATGTTCAATAATACCGAAACATATCCTGCACCTGAGCACTGAATACAATAATTTCATTATTATATTTTAATTAGCATACTTGCCAACATCGTTTTCCATCACTACTCACCCCGCTCCTCTTTCATTTTTTTAAAATTTTATTTCGGAGTTGTCACCCTTTCTTGAGCAGAATGAATCAATTAAGCTAATAATTTTTCTCATTACTGCGAGCGTAATTTCGGTTAACCCTTCACTCGTCCTGTGTATCTTACATGTGATATTGAGAGCACATTTCCCTACCGTCCATGGATTATATACGACACACATTGCCCCTCTTTTTTTCAACCACCAAAGTAGCATGGGAGACATGAAAGAAAAGCTTTATATTTCTCAGAACTTATGGAATGCTTTGGACAGACAAAGGTAAAAACAATTTTTTTGGTTGTTATCTTCTCCACTTACAGGTATTTTAACTCTGCCCATTCTTTTTGGCAAAAAATGGAGTGATTGAAATAGTAATTCTATATAAATCAATTTGACATTTATTTATTTATTTATTCATAGGTGTAAACAATTGTGTTGCTGATGTGAAAAAATGTGGTTAAACCTTGTTTTACGATGCAACAATACGGAAAAATTAAAATGTAAAGATAAAACGTAAATGACCGTAAACTAATAATGATATGAAAGTATTCAAAAATAGAACCTTTATGTAACGTGAAAAAATACATATATTTCTTTAATTTTTTACTTCGTCTTCTGGACTTCGACCAAGCTTCGGTCTTCTCTTGAATCAACCCAAGTATTTATGTTTTGTATATTTCGTACTTTTCTTTCGGTTTTGCAAAACCACTAAATTACAGGGACGTAAACAAAATAGCACCGGTTGTAGTGAGTGCGGTGGGGGAGCTGAACAAACACCGACATGCTTACACGTCTCTTTTTATCTTTTACTTGTTTCAGTCGTCTGACTGCGGCCATGCTGGGGCACCGCCTTGAAAGGTTTTAGTCAAACAAATTGACCCCCAGGACATATTCTTTTTAAGTTTAGTACTTATTCTATCAGTCTCTTTTGCGAAACCGCTAAGTTACGGGGACGTAAAACACACGGAGGAGGAAGCAATAAGGACAGAGGAATGGGTGCTCTTGCCTTCGTACTGCGGCAAGCGTGTGGCCAAGGTGCGAGTAAGGTGCCATCCGAACTGAAACTTTAAACACAAACACACTATACGATCATGTAATCAGTATGCGTGCGCGCAACGACCGGAAGTTGCGGTGGACTAGTATCGAAAGATCGCTCCCCATTGCCATTTGATGTTTAAAAACTAGTTTTATTGAAACTTCTTTCAAAATTCTTGTTTTGTTTTTCACACATTCACTCGTAGAATAAGAAACCTAGGTGTTTTTTGCAATACTTACCATCTAAAGGAAATTTTTGTCAGGCGACCTTAAAATATTGTGTATCCCCAATTTATTATTTTATAGCATCGACCCCATAAAATCTTATATGGATCTTCAGGAGACTTATGGACCCTGGTTAAGAACCACTACTTTACATGGTCTCTTCATCTGCTAAAAATAGCAACCAAATTACATATTTGAACAAATCTTTAATACCATATATATATATATATATGGTAATCTTCAAGTTTAGGGGAATAAATAAAAATATTCAAGGGAAATAACTGAATGACTTACCAGTATTATCCGTTTTCTTCTAGCTGTTTATAAATAAATCACACCCTGATCCTAACCCTAACGTCAATCAAATCACGTGTGTGATTTATTTATAAACATGTACGGAGAATACTGGTAAGACGTTCAGTTACTTCCCTTGAATATTTTTATTTATTTTTTTATCCCCCTAAACTTGAAGATTACCTATATATATATATATAGAAAGACATTTGATATTATTAGTTGTTTAAGAATTAGTGTGAAAACATGCGACAGTCATGAATGGAATATGTCTAATGGAAAGGTTAGCTTGAATAGGTCTGGCCTGGAGTATTGACTTGATTTTTGCAGGTTTTTTTGTTTTTTTATTCAATGGCCATTCTTGTCACATAATTCATCAGATACGCCGTATTTTTACGACTGATCTTTGATGCTTGTGTGTCTGTTAGTGTATGGCTGTGGTTTTCTTGGGTGTTTGCAGCAAGGTGGTAGACTGTGTAAGTGCTTATATGCTATTTATTTCCTTCTCGTTCAGGTTCTTCGGTGGGGGGGGGGGTTTATTTTTCGTGTCCTTCCTCTTTCTAATTTGTACTTATTGAAATCTTTCGTTTCTGCTTTCCACCTTTGCTTCTTCCATATTTTCCTCGGTAATCTTCAAGTTTAGGGGGATAAAAAAAATAAATAAAAATATTCAAGGGAAGTAACTGAACGACTTACCAGTATTATCCGTACATCTCTGTTTATAAATAAATCGCACACGTGACTTGATTGACGTTAGGATTAGGGTGTGATTTATTTATAAACAGCTAGAAGAAAACGGATAAGTCGTTCAGTTATTTCCCTTGAATATTTTTTTAAAATTTTTTTATCCCCCTAAACTTGAAGATTACCTTTTCCTCTATCTTGTTAATTTCTTCTTGCTTCTCCTTTATTGGTGTCTGGCTGTTAAAAGGGGGGCAGCTTGGCTTTATGTGTCCCCTCTTTTTGCAGTGGTAGCAGGTGGAAGATCTTCCCTCCTCCACCGCCACTTGCAGCTTCACTTCTGGTAACTCTTATCTCTTCAATAATTTCTTGGAAGTCCAGTGAGGTGGCCTGGATTATAACTTCCAGGCCATATCCCCATCAGTTCAATTGCTTTGTTCAGCTTACCTGCAGCTCTTCTGGGTCCTCTTTTGTTCCCGTGAAGACTGCCTTGCCTTGCCTCACCTCACCTACCCCCCCCCCTCCAAACTGACAGTTCTGATTCCTCTTTTGTTTGTTTTTTTAAATGTTTTTATTAAATCTATCTAGACGCAAGTATGGCCCTGTGGTAAGTAGAAGAATGCTTGCCAACTACATGGTCTCGGGTTCAGTCCCACTATGTGGCACCTTAGACAAGTGTTTTCTCCTATATAGTCCCGGGTCAACCAATACTTTGTGAGTGAATTTTGTAGACGAAAACTGAAAGAAACCCGTCTTATTGAATGTGTGTGTGTATATGTACCACACCCCAACTTAACAACCAGTGCTGATTTGTTTACAACCTAAACGACCAATAAAATAAGTGCTAGACTTTAAAACAAAAAATAAGTACTGGTATCAACTTGTTTGACTTACCTTTGAAGATGGTGGCCCAACATGGCCGCAGTCCAATGAAAGTTTTGATATAAAGGAACATAACTCCGACCTAGCATAACGTGGCTACCAATTGAACATCATACAGGTATGCCTGCCCTTATTATTGAAAACAAGTTCGTGAATATAACTTCCTTCATGAAGCTGTTGGAAAATTTTAAAATCCTCTTAATTTTATATAGCATATATATACAATTGGTCCGCCTATTTGGCAATCCTCAGTTTCTCGCCCGATGAGAAACCCTTTAACTGATATGACTGTACGAAGGGAGGTAACTGCTGTTAGCTTTCACCTAATTATTTTTAATGGAAAAGTTCAGCGATTTCGTTTTCCCCTGAACTTTCTAACAATTTCTTTTTCTAAGTCAAAAACAGACTGAAGTTCAAAAGTAGGGGAAGAGGGTTCGTGCACAAAGCGCAAAAATATCTCTTTTATTCGTTTCAGTCATGTGACTGTGGCCATGCTGGAGCACCGCCTTTAGTCGAGCAAATCGACCCCAGGACTTATTCTTTGCAAGCCTAGTACTTATTCTATCGGTCTCTTTTGACGTAAACACACCAGCATCGGTCAAGCGATGGTGGGGGGACAAACACAGACACACATATATACGACGGGCTTCTTTCAGTTTTCCGTCTACCAAATCCACTCAAGGCTTTGGTCGGCTCGAGACTATAGTAGAAGACACTTGCCCAAGGTGCCACACATTGGGAATGAACCCAAGACCATGTGGTTGGTAAGCAAGCTACTTACCACACAGCCACTCCTGCGCCTATTTATATTTTAACGTTATTATTGATCTCATCGCTATAAGTCAGTCTTTCTCTCCCCGTCACTTTCAAATTGAAAGAAATTCAAGGGGATAAAAATATTTCGCTTTATAGTTTTTGTTTTTCTTTATATTTATATTTATTGCCGAACAGTGGCTATGTAGAAGCACCACCTTTAATTGGTTTTAGTCAACCAGACTGATTCATTCGATAGATCAGGAATAGGTTACTTTTTCTTTGATAGAAACGGTAACAGCTTGACACCGATTAAATATTTCAGCAGTATTTCACTCTAAGAGATTCCGCTCACAAGACATTGGTCAACGGGGAGCTACAAGGTAAAGCACTTGTTCTAGGTGCCATGACACACTGTAGAATCGAAGGCAGAACAACGTCAACGTGGCTGCAAAGTGAACATCTAATGCATACAATTATGTTTACACCTGATGTTGTGCAAGGCGGCGAAATTGCAGAATCGTTAGCTTGTCGGACAAAATACCTAGCAACATTTCTTCCGGCTCTATACGTTCTGAGTTCAATCCCGCCGAGGTTAACTTTGCCTTTCCTCCTTTTGGGGTCGATGATACGAAGTACCAGTGAAGTACTTCAAAACTGCTGGCCTTGCGCTAAAATTAGAATTATTGTATAAATTCATAAATATAACCCTTCCTTTTTGCCATAGTCCTTGATGTCAAACCACCATCTTAATACATTAAAAAAATGAAGTCTTAAAATTTCACTGTATCTAAATTAAACGTTATGGTAAGCTTTCAGTCTGGAAGAGAAGGACAGTATGCACTTATTAGCTACGGATGTCGACTACCTACTGAGCATTTCGTATTTCTCAGTCAGATGCTTCCAGGCGAGCTCATGTCCAAACGAGTAGTAGCAGGTTTTACGTTGCAAAAACTCAACCAGGGGTATATATATATATAGGTTTCCGCCTATGCGAAAAACTGTCCTATAGCGATCGTTTTAAATCTTAGGCGATTGTATGAGCAAGGGAGATAACTTTCTTTTCTAAGGTTTGGAAGAAAATTTTATTCCTCCCCTAACATTGTGATAATTTTAAATGTGACAGTTTCTTTTGCCAAAAGAACGGAGACTGAAGTTCAAATATTGTACCATTCATTGATAACATCTAAAAAGAAGGTGCTTCTTTTTTATTCATCTTTGGTTTATGTAGCTTTGGCCAGAAGGAGTTGATATCATCGGACGGTATCCAGCGATCATAGGGTGTTTCGATCATGAACTGTAACATCCTCTTGTTGGTGGTTCTGCAGAGGTGGCCAAATTACTGCTCATCATCATCATCTCCTGGCTTCCTGCTTAACTCCGCTCTCTTGCTCTATAACCTGGAAGAGGCTCTTTCTGCTGCTTTTCCCACCCTACACACAGCAACCTTTTGCTTTATTCCTTAATAAAATCTGAACGATAGCACTCCAAACATTGCTCTCTGGGTGTGTGTGTGTCTGATCAACGACAGAATGAATCAGCATTTTTTTAAAAATAATCTTTACATGTATTGAGAACATTTCTCCTGTTTGTAACTCACACACCGTCTGGGAGTACAGAGGGATAAAAAAAACTTAGATGAAGTTGATATTTTGCTCCTCAAGAGTTCCTTCTTATGTGTGATAATTAAAAAAAAACAACAAAACAAGGAACTTTTGAGTAGAAAAATATAAACTTCATCTAGGTTAAAATTTGTGATAATTAAGACAAAAAAAAAATAGGAATATAAGAAGAGATAGGAAATTCAGGAACACATCAAATTTTTCATTGTTTTAAGTGCAATGCTTGCACTCAGTTGACAGGTAAGTAGAGGTGTTGCTGAAGAAATGGCCAGTTTAACTGTAACTCATATTGGATGGAAACTACTACTAGCTGAGGAAATCGTTAGTGTTACTTCTATATTAATATTGCAAAGTGCTGGTAACTAATAGTTTATACATGTGATTACCTTGTCTTTACATAGAATTTTTTTCTTCGGTAGGTGTGAGTATATACTGTATTTTAACATGTATAAAGAACAGTTTGTTTTTTTTAATTAGGTTAAAAAATACTGGAGTTTCTTGTACATGGATAGTACAAAACCTTTTTTCTAAATTTTAAGCCCCAAAAATTAAGGGGTTCCTTATACACGATAAAATATGATAATTAAAATAAGGAAATTTTGTTATGTACATTATTAAACAGATCAGGAGAAATGGGTGTATAAGGATAATTTCTAATCTATTTTCATTTTGAACAGAAGTATTATTATTATTATCATTGTTAAAGATGGTTCATGGGTAGAATAGAGGGTCAGACAAAATGCCTTGCAGTGTATGTTCCAGTCCTTTACATTCAGGGTTCAAATCTAGCTGAAATCAACTTTGCCTTTCATCTTACCAGGGTCATTAAGATAAAGTACTATTTAAATACTAATATAATCAACTTACTCTTCTCAAAACTGCTGGTATGTTGCCTACATTAGAAACAATTATTTTAGGGAGTCAGAACGTCAGGACAGGAGCCCTAAACAAGAAAACATTTCCCCATAACCAGATATGCTTTTGCAGAGTATTAGAAATAAATGACACTGCTTGTATGAAAGTGGTGCTTGTTTACAACTGTGCCATCTCAAGTACACATACACCAGGGTTCTTTCAGTTTCCCTCTGCCAAATCCACTCACAAGGATTTGATTAGCCCATGGCTACAGTAACAGAATTTGCCCAAGGTGACACAGTAAGACTGAACCCAAAACCACCATTATGGATGTAATTTTAGTTGATTAAAATATTCTTTTTCAGCTTATTACATTACGTTATCAGTTTGTTCTTCATACAGAAAATATCCATTTTCCTATGTTATAGTCTTTTCTATATATTGTGTGACAGATGAGTGAGCTATTAAGAGTTAAGTATCTTTCTCTCTCTTTCATATTGTAGATCATCATTTAAACATTCAGTTTAGAAAAAAAATATTCCTGTTGGTGACAAATGGCTTCAGAAAGACTGGTCCAATATGTTGTGACTGGGTGAGTGTGTAACAAGAAAGTATGGAGATCTATGGTCACCAACACCTGTAAGCATAGCCAGAATGATTGGACATAGCTGTTTCGATGGTGACATTTTGGCACAGCCTGTTTTGTTTCAAAAAGCACCTGTGCTGGTGCCATGTAAAGGCACTCTTGCCCAGTGCGACATGAGAAAACACCCAGTAAACTCTGTAAAGTGGTTGGTATTAGAAAGATCATTCAGCCCTAGAAACGATGCAAATGCAAAAACAAACAACTGTAGCCATGGGCAGCTCTCCGGCTAGCCAGCTCCTGAAAAACTGTCCAACCCATGCCAACATGGAAAACCGACATATGATGATGACAGTGTTTCAGCATCATGGTTCATAATGGTATTTTAGTGGACAATTTAGGAGTAAAAGCATTCCAGTTACTCCAAAGGTAGGGGGGAAAAAAAAAACTAACCGCAACAATAGCACCACCCTTGTATAAGAGTCATTAATAGATCAAACATAAAATACATAATAATTAAAAAAAAAGACAATTTATTAATAATAATAGTAATAATTTTTGAAGACTTGAGCAAGTAAATTATGGCCAACCAAGATAAAAAAAAAAAAGTTGGCAGCAAAAAACATTGCAACCATTCTTCAACCATTAGCTCACACCAAGATGAATGGCTTCAGAGCAAGAAGGCAAGCAAGCCAACAGCAAGAGGCAGTAGCTATCATATACCATTAGATGATAGAGACTATATCATATGAGTGTATTTTGGATATGGTTTACAATGTGTTCAGCTTAACAATCTCAATAGATTACAAAAAAGATTGTCTTCAATTAGGTCTAGTTATACATACATACATATATTCTATATATATTTATATCTATACATATATATAAAGAAATTTATGCACAAAAATATATATTTACAGTTCTCTTTCAAATCTATCATTTTTCTTTTTTTAACACAACCATTTTTTTTTTTTTCAGAACTATTTTTTTTTGTTAAATTTCACTGACACATAGAGCTAAACAATAGCTAGTTATTAACAAATAGTCTGGAAAGAAAGCAATGAGGTTAATTATATATACATAAACAGACATACATACACACAGACTTATGATTCATGTATGTTGGAAAAAAGGGTGAAATAAGCATGACAAAAAAAGGGAGGGCAAACTAAATTATGATAAGCAATCATACCAGAGAAAGAACAAAGATATTTTCTATGGATAAAAAAAAAAAAAAAAAGCTTCCACCTTTTTATGGATTGGTCCAAAATATATTGCAGATATGTAGATAAGTTATACACAAATGAAGAATTGATCTTTTGGTCTCTCTCTCTCTCTCTCTCTCATGGAATGACTGAGAAAGACAAAAAATGTCAGAAAAGAAACACTAGCATTTCTCACACATTTCAGTTATAAATACAAATCTCAGAAGCAGCAATTTGCAGAAGGTCATTTGTAATAAAGTGTCCTGTCTTAACTTTTGTAACCTCAACCCTTTTGTTACCATATTTCCATTGAAATTCACTGCCTTTGAAAATCAAAGAAATTATTTAAAATAACTGTCGTTATTAAGCTGGTGTTTGAGACATAAATTAGCATGAAATATTGATGGAAGATTTCAATTTAGATCACTGTAAAACAGCAGGTTTGTATTATAGAACCAAGGGTTGGTCTCAAAAGAGTTAATATGTCAATAATTAAATAATGAAGTCATCAGATGAAAAAAGGAAAAGAAGCATCATTGTTGTTGTTTCTTCATTAACTTCGTAGATTAGAGATCTCCAAAGGTATTATAAACACATGGTCTTTATGGCAGGATATCCAACAAACATTTAACCATTCTGCTGCTTAATAATGAGTATTTCTTATAAAGACCATAAAGTTGCTGTGATACTCAGGACTTTCCCTAAAGGGATTAGTAAAATTAAGAGAAATTTCAATTAAGTGCTGAAACCAGATAATAAATAAAGAACTTAGTACCACACCATAGTGCCACCTATAATAATAATAATAATGGTTTCAAATTTTGGCACAAGGCCAGCAATTTCGGGAGAGGGGATAAGTCAATTACACTGACCCCATTACTCAACTGGTACTTATTTTATCAACCCCAAAAGGATGAAAGGTAAAAGTCAACCTCAGCAGAATTTGAACTCGGAACATAAAGACTAATGAAATGCTGGTAAGCATTTCACCCAGTGTACTAACGATTCTGCCAATTTGGGGAGAAAGGGCTAGGTGATTACATCAGCCCCAGTGTTCAATTAGTCCTTATTCTATCAACCCTAAAAGGATGAAAGGCAAAGTGAATCTCTGTGGAATTTAAATTCAGAATGTTAAAAACTGGAAGAAATGCTATAAAGTATCTTGTCCGGTGCACTAACGATTCTGCCAGATGACCACCTTAATAACAATAACAATAAAAACAATGATAATAATAATTGTTTCTAACATCACAATCATAGTAATTGCAATAAATTGATCAGAAATTACTGGGGGGGAAAATGAGATGTTAATCCAAAAAGTCACTAGTGGATTATCTTCCGGCCAAAAACACACAGCAACACTTTGTGTGGCTGTTGATTCCAAGTAACAAAAAAATGTTTTCTAAAAAAAAAAAAAAACATACAAACAACCACCACAAAAAGAAATAATGCAATAACAAGCAACAATGTGAAGATGGACGTTAGATGTTGGTAGTGATAAACCCATTAGAATATTAATTTATACACAGTATAACAAAAACTGAAGATGGATGGATATTTTAATGAAGCTACAGTGCTAAGTTGTTGACTGGTAACTGGAGATATTGTAGACTCTCTATTAACGGCAGACTAGTCGGAGAGGAAATACGAGAAATTGGGACAGGTGTGAAATAAGGGAGATGACTGGAGGAAAACTACCTGGCATAAAACCAACTCAAGTTTTCACAACTGAAGGTGCAGGAATGGCTGTGTAGTTAAGAAGTTTGCTTTCCAATTATATGGTTTTGTGTTGAATCCCATTGCATGGCATCTTGGGCAATTGTCTTCTACTATAGCCCCAGACCAACCAAAGCTTTGCGAGTGGATTTGGCAGATGTAAACTGAAAAAAGTCCATTGTGTATCTGTATCATCTTGGCATCATGTGACAGTTGTAAATGAGTCACTCATACAAGCAGTGTATGTATGACATTTCCAATATTCTGCAAAAACATATCTGATCACAAGGAAATATTAGTTTGCTTTTGGTAAAGGATAAGGGTTAGCAACAGGAAGAACATCCAGCCATACAAAATCTGCTTTAATAAACACCTGTCTGACCCATGAAACTGGATAATATAGACATTAAAATGGTCATGGTGATGAGGGGGGGGGGGGAGGAGGAAGATGACAACTGGAGAAAAACTGCTTCGCATAGAACAAAGTCAAGTAAATAAATTTTGACAACAGAAGCCAATATGGTCAATAATAAAACGTCTATAGGCACAGATACTTCAGAACAAAAGGTTAGCACATGTTGTCCATAATTCATTCGGTCCCAGGATACGGAAACATTTCACTTGTCTGTGAGACCATTTAGGACAACAAAGTAAAGCAAATGTAAATAAGAAAAACTAATCATTTAAACAAAAAAACAAAAAAAAAAGCAACAAAGAAGTGGAAGTTTTGCAAAAATTCCTTAATACTGTAAGGTTTTGCCTCAGGCTTACATTGGCCACAAGACATCCAAGTTTGTGGGGAATGAAAATGGTGTGATATTCATGCTGCCACCGAAAGTGCTTAGCATTGTAAATGAAATGAAATAGCTACATGTGGGTTGTTAGTGCCACAAACACCAGCCTCAGTGCTCTGCCAGATTATATAATGATATGCCTGCTTCAGCTTTAGGAAAATGTGCATAGCTAAGCACTGTGTGATATGTTAGAAAGCATTTGCAAGATACCAATTGAATATGTACAGTTTAGATCACAATTTGTTTGGTCTTTTGTATGAGTGCGAGTGCACTGAAGCAGAGGAACTGAAGTCTGTAACTGCAGTGTGATTCTATAGCCATTTCAATTCAGAGGATGGCTTCCATGAGACTGATTGGCTAATTACATAATATATTTAGTAGTCAAAATTTTGGTTGTTGACTCAGTAATATACAAAGAGTTACAGGACATTTTGTTTTGTTGCACAGCAACAAGTCTAAAAACACAAACAACAGTATTATCTAACATCATGAGTGACAAAAACCAGTTCAATGGAATCATGGACACTAAATTCTGAAAATCCCAATCAAGGCAATGAAAGTAATGTTGACTTCGTAGGATTTGAACCCAGAATGTAAGAAACTAGAAAAGTAATAATTCTTTCTAAAATGAGGACAAGGCCTGAAATTTGTGGGGAGGGGCATAATCAATTACATCAACCCCCAAGAGCTCAAGTGCTGCTTATTTTATCAACCCCGAAAAGAATGACAGGCAAAGTCGGCCTCACCAAAATTTGAACTCAGAACAAAGACAGACAAAATGCTAAGTATTTTGTCCAACATGCTAACGAGTCTGCCAGTTCGTCACCTTTAATAATGATGATGATTTCTTACATGAGAATGATATACATGTCTAAAGAGGGGAGGGTGAATTGATTTAATAGTCTCCCACTCTATCCCCTGTAGTATTCGACTGCTATTTATTTTATTGACCCTGGAAGGATGAAAGGTAAAGCTAGTGTCGACAGGGCTTGAACTCAGTAGCTAAGTAGGCGTAAGTAAATACCACAAGGTATTCCTATCAATTGTCATTCAACTGACCTCAGATTAATAATGAAGGAGGAGAAGACAAACTATGAAACTACTCCACAATAAATTGACTATATATATAAAATATAAGAGTGGCTGTGTGGTAAGTAGCTTGTTTACCAACCACATGGTTACGGATTCAGTCCCACTGCGTGGCACCTTGGGAAAGTGTCTTCTACTATAGCCTCGGGCTATGTGCAATCTATGTGGGTGTCTTTTCAGAACATTGTCTAGTTTAAAAAGCCACATCAGATGCCATGATGGATCTAAGGTGTAGGTACAGGAGATGGTCAAACTCTGCATAAGGAGTAGACAACCACCATATATATTTTTGTGTGTGTGTGTTTATGTATTTGTCCCCCCATCATCGCTTGACAACCAATGTTGATGTGTTTACGTCTCTGTAACTTAGTGGTTCAGCAAAAGAGAACAATAGAATAAGTACTAGACTTACAAAGAATAAGTCCTGGGCTCAATTTTTTCAACTAAAGGTGGTGCTCCAGCATGGCCACAATCAAATGACCGAAACAAATGAAAGAATACACACCCACTCACACATACATAATGAACATTTCATGTAAAGAGGAAGGGGTATTTCTACATACACACATGTAAAACTCTTATAAAAGTCTAATACTGTTAGATTAAATCTGCAGCAGCAGCATTTCCTATATCTCTGTTTATATGCAAACATGTGGGTTGCCTCACTGAAACAGGTTTTGACCAGTGGTGGCCCCAGGCCATATTGAACTTCATAACAGCACCTGGAAAGGTTTGCAATACAAGAGGTGTGATTCATTCTCAATCTTTTAATTGCATCAGGATGATGATGACATGAAAAAAATATACTTATAATCAGGACGGACACACACACACACACATATATATAGACACACACACAGATAGGTCGATTGTCCCCCAAAAGTTTTCAGTTGGTGAGGGAAGAGGCAGAAATAGATACAGTACATACTACAACCACAACTCTCAAACACACATGTATAATGCAGTAAACATAGCATACTACACCCATCATACATGTTTCACAACACAGACACTACTACTACTACTACTATTATTATTATTATTAAAACCTCCTGTTGGTACTACAGTAGTTTTTAGCATAATTACCACTGACGCTGCTACTACTACAACCTATTACTCCTTTCTACTACAGGGACAAGGGCTAAAATTGGGGGTAGGCATGCTAGTCAATCACATCAATACCAGTGCTTGACTGGTACTTATTTTATCGAACCTGGAGGGATGAAAGGCAAAGTCGACCTTGGAGGAATTTGAACTCAGAACGTAAACACGGACGAAATGCCAATAAACATTTTGTCCAGCATGTTAACGGTTCTGCCAGTTTACAACCTTAATAGAACCTGTAGTAGTAGTAGCACAACTACTATTATTTTAATGTTTCAGTATGTAGTATTGGATGGGTGGAGAGGTAACAATATCAAGAGTGGGTTAGAGAACATGAGGGGATGTCTGCTCTTGGAAAGAGAGAGAGGGTGAATGGTGGGTGGGGGGGGGGGCAGCAGTTAAATCAGTGATTAGACCAATATTTTAGACCAAAAGCTTCAGCGCTGTCAATGTTAAAATATAGAAGAATTATTTCCAAATACAAAAATATCTCTCATCTATTCCAGTCATCTTGAGTCAAGGTGCTAAGAATTACATTTTCCAAGCACAAACACACAGGCAATACATAACCCAAAGTGATAACCTCTACGTGGTTGCTTGAAAAGATAAAATAGAAACCAAATCTCCCTCACATTACACCTTACTATCTTAAAAATATAATCCTAGATATGATATACCTGAGAGAAGAGAGGGATGGTCATGGCTGGAATGCCTTTGATCATAGGTCTGCTGAGTTAGAGCTGACCAGGGCTAAACAACAACAACAAGAGACACACACACACACACACTTACAATAAATATTTCCACAATTTGACAGAACTCAGCTCTGGATTTAAACCACATTAATTGGAAAAATAACGAGATGAATCTTTCTATTATCTTAGACAAACACTTTTTCCTAGAAAAAGTGATGGCAAATCTCACCACCACCAGAAAGCAGATGAATATGAGGAAATTAAAATCACATCTTCCTATCCCAAAGACACAATGAAATGCATCACAAGCAGTCATTTCACCTCTCTCTTTCTTTCTCCAAAAGCATACCACACACACACTCAAAGATACTTATATACACACTAATATATTGCAGAAACAATATCTCTGCTGACCAAGCTTAATAATACAAAGAGATTTCGAATTGTCTCCTTTACTTTCTCGGCCCAAAATATGCATTGACTGAACTCCCTGTTTCTTAATCACTGTATCTAACGCTATTATAGTTTTTCTGATGCTTAAAACATAGGAAACTAGTTAAACCCACTGTGACATATATATATATATATATATATATATATATATACACATACATAATATATATACATTACATAAATATATATACATACACACATGCACGCACATATACACACACACACACATATATATACATATGTGTGAGGATATATGTACATACATATATATGCATATGCATATATATATATATACATATATATATATATACATATATATGCATATGCATATATATATATACATATACATATACATGCATATGCATATATATATATACATATACATATATATGCATATGCATATATATATATACATATACATATATATGCATATGCATATATATATATACATATATATGCATATGCATATATATATATACATATATATGCATATGCATATATATATATACATATATATGCATATGCATATATATATATACATATATATGCATATGCATATATATATATACATATATATGCATATGCATATATATATATACATATATATGCATATGCATATATATATATATATATATACATATATATGCATATGCATATATATATATATATACACATATATAAACACAATGATGATATATATATATATATAGAGAGAGAGAGAGAAAGATAGGAGATAGACAGACATACACACATATATAGACAAACTTTGTTTCTTAAATTACATCATTTAGGCAGCAAATATTACAAAAATTCTCATAAAAAAATAACAATAAAAATATATACAAAAAACTGTTAGATGGTTGCCATAAAAATGATTAGACAGGGAATATCAGAGAAATGAAGAATAATGAGGTTATCAGCAGAAAGGATTCACTCCTGTCCATATTTCAGTTTGGGATTTCTGTTTTTCTTCATGAACTTTCTTAATAAAATGGGGGAAAAAAAAAATTAAATAAAAGATAAAGTAGAACCACCACCCCACCCTCGCCCCCACTTCCCTATTTCCATGGGTACAGAGAAGAAGGGAATGAACTTCACTAATCTTCTTTCCCCATCAGAGAACCATTCAATATCTGTTGTGAGGAATAAGAGCGTCTCTCTCGCTTGAACACCATCTTCAGGCGGACGTAGATCTCTTGACGTATGGTTGCGGTGAATTTGTTGACAAGGCATAGCGCTGTTGCTACAGCGAACACAATGTTGTAGGTGAGGATGATGTAGAAGTTGCCCAGCCATTCCATGCTGCCAAAGTTGCCGAGAAGATCAAAGTTTGTGATGCCTAGAAAGAATTTAAAAAATACAACAGGAAAATGGTTAAACGGTTGTGAATTTACTTAGAAACATGGCTTCAGAAAATATCACCACAAATAACAAACCAAAAGCTTAAACCTAACACTGTCATTTAGAACATAACTACTTGTTTAGTAGCAGTATCTATCTAACACTACTGATAAGTACATACCGTGGCAAATACTTACTCATGTAATCATCCTTCAAAGATAACAAAGACGCTACTTTTCAGACAAAACAGAGGAATGCAGCCACTTAAGAGCAGAGAGACTTGTGACTGCTTCCATCAATGCTATACTTCTGTTCAATGAAACTACGAAATTAGTGATAGTTCATGGTCATAGACATGGCTGATATCTCAACTACCGTAAATCCTCGAGTATAATCCGCACTTTTTTCCCCAAAATTTAAAGGTCAAAATTTCTAGTGTGTACTATACACGAGGTTAAAAATGAAAAATATTTTCTAAGCAAAATTTCCTAAGTGATAAATATGTAAAGGCAATTTACTTGATATTTATTTTTCACTGATGTTATTACTGTTATTTCTTTATTTTCTGCAAACAAAGTGCACAAAAAAGCTACACGTTTGCATTATGTTATATATACAATAATAATAAAGGATGTTACCGTATATACGTTTACAAACCAAGGACGTTATATAGACCTCCTTGACTCAAGTTAGAGAAGGGGTGCGTATTATACACAAGGTTTAGGTTTTTCAGAGATACAGTCCCCTAAAAATCCCCTGCATATTATACTCAAGGGCAGACTATACTCAAGGATTTACAGTACTACAATGGAAAGTTTGAGTTTTGAATTATGCTAAGGAGCAAATATAAAGAAGAACAAGGGTTGAGGAGTTGGTGATGGATGATAAATGTGCATTGGATAGGAAGGTAGAGAAGAGTAGGTTATGACTGTAGATTTTGGGTAAGGCTGAAGGGGTACGTTTCATCATAGCTGGCCTGAAAATTAAACAACAGCATTTAGAGATAGGTAGAATGAAAACAAAAAAGTGTTTCTTAGTTACCTAATGTCTTTAGTAATACAGGCAAGGCAGAGCTGAGTACAAGGATGACAATACAGTTGGCTATGATGAGAATCATTGTGGTGTCATCAATTCGAGGAGTGAGGTGACAAAACACAGGAAGACTGTAGAAACCCACCAGGGAAGCACACATTAAGTAACTGAGGGGCGAAAAAGTTAAGGTCTGAATATAACATATAGATCAAAGCAGTTGTAATATAGCTGGTGCATTAGATATTATATAAAAAGCATGCACACATGAACATACATGAACCCAAAACCATGTGGTCAGGAAGCAAACTTCATACCACACAGCCATGTCTGCACCTTTATATGTAAAAAAGAAATGTTGGATTTAATTTCAGATATTCCTATCTATATACACACACACACACACACAAAACGCACAAACACAAAACACACACATGTAAAGCACCTACATACAAATGTAAACAAATAAATACATACAATATACACTGCAATATAGTCAAACAAGTGATGTGGACACACATAAGGACTAAGACCACCAGTTCACACACACACACACACACACAAACTGAACACCAGATCATATTTTTAAAGGATACAGGATAAGGATGATTTCCAAAACAGCCCCAACAGGTCCAAGAGCAGACAAGGAGGTTATGCCGAGAGCAAGTTTCTGAAAGTAAAAAAAGAACAACAAAGAATTTGTAAGAGAACAAACACACTGCAATGCTCCCTACCATAAAAAATGTAGGGATCCACAAAGTTATGACAGGTTAGGATGCTGAGAAGCCATGGTCTGTTAGTGTAAACCTAGTAATATTAGGAATTTAAACAGTTCTATACAAGACAGGATTATATCCCAACAATGCATATATTCAACACCACTGATTGCAAATGCACATCCAAGAATTGTAGCATGTAATGCACACACCAATGGCTGTTGCATGCTATGCACATACCCAACAGCATTTACATTTATCTGAAGATGCAAGATGGAGAACAGTACTGGGCCCTCAAGCCGAGGAGGAGCCCTCTAAGTAGTCTCCAAGCCAAGAGGGAAGACTATACAGTTGTTCAACTTGCTAGAAAGGATAGCTACATTTTCCTCATAACAAAAAAGGCACCTTAGCCAAATTAGTCCTAGTTAGACTAGTCTGAGAGCTAAAAAAAGAGAGAGAGTTATTACTGGAACCACTTTGGTTCTAGGGCTGTAAATCAGAGCTAAACTGAAGCTCAGCAACATCAACAATAATCTAATGTTGCATAATATATACTATGTCTGTGTTATAGCTATAGTCCAATACACAAACATTAGGCTTGTTCATGCTAGCATTAGAATGCAAAGGTCAATCACATAACAAAAGGAAATCATGATACAAATAGGTTAATAAAAATGACCAAATACTGCAGAAAACTAAGCTCCTGGTTAGCAAAGTAAATCATCTTCCATTCACAGTTGAAGATATTTCACTTCATTTAGATAGCTGTTGAGAAAAGATATGGACATTACTTGTCTATAATTAGAAAGAAATCAGTGTTAAACAAGAGATGGTTGCTACTTACTTTGGTCCCAAAGGGTAAAGCTTTTATACCAATCAGCAGTTGAAACATATTGTGAGACACCATTAGGACACAGATAGCCTGCAACAGAAGGAAGATTCAGAATTACTAACATTCACAGAACCACACAAGTACATAGGAATCAACATATACAGGAGAGAGAGATTCACAGGTTTCAGTCAGAAGACATTTGCCCATGACGACATGCAGTGGAATTGAAACCACATAGTCGGGAAACGAACTTCTTAGCCACACAGCCATGTACAGAATATCATTAACTGACAAAGTCTATAAAGTTCAGTATATCCATTGCTTTTATCAGCTAACTTCGAAAACCAGATTCACACCAACTACCATGTTTGTATTATGAAAAAATTTAGTCAATCTTATTGGAGTTACCTCCCTTGCTTATTTTCAGTTTTTTTTTTTTTTGTTTTTTTTTCAAATGGAAGTTACTGCCGGTGTTGGTTTTAGCCTTCAAAAAAAAAAAAAGTAAAGGTTTCCAACCCCTTAAATGAAATATATGGGGTATTCCAAGGACTAATTATCTTCTAGCTATCTCACTCTCTCATATCTGAGAAAGGAGACAAACTAAAACGTAATCACGGTGTATGACAATAATAATAATATCAAATTCAACAAAATGTCAAGATGTTACTTACTGTCAGGGCTAGCAATATCAGAATGACAAGTGGATAACCTAGATTTCTTCGCAATGAAGAAACCTGTTTTCGTTTTTCTGAAACGATAAAATAATTACAAATTGCATCTTTACTAAAAAATTATTTTCGTTGTCTTCAACTAAATTAAATTCTAGAAACATATTTTAATGAAAATATATTTTGCAACATTAACTAAAATGACATTGCATTTTTTCTTTCTTTTTGATTCCCTATCGTCCTCCCCTGTTTTTCATGTCAGCATCTATGAAGGAGAACTGAGAAGAGTTTTAACAATTTCACATCTTACACTTTACATCACTTCCTATTTTACGCACCGACCACAAACAAAATGGAAGAGGTAAAGTTTTGCTCAGCTTAGCAGACTGAAGCGTTCTCAGTTGTTTGTACTCTACTTGTTGAAATATTATCATCTTCATTGTTTTAACATGCTTGCATGAGTCAGATGAAGTTTACCAAGGTGAATGCCTTCCCTGTTGCCAACCCTCATATGTTTCCAAACAAAGTAATATTTCTCCAAAGCCAGATATGCTTTTGCAGAATATATTGGAAAATGAATGACACTGCTTATATGACAGTGACACTCATCTACAATTAACATGCTATGTCAAGATAAGGAGACACATACACATATACAATGGTCTTCATTTAGTTTCTGTCAACCAAATCCACTCACAAAACTTTTGTTAGCCTAGAGCTATGAAAGACAGTTGATCAAGGTGCCCAGAAGCAAGCTTCCTAACCACATAGCCATGTCAACACCTAACCCAATATTATTTATGGTACAGTATAATAATTCATAACAAGTCTTGAACTCATAAACTGCAGCAAAAATCTTATACCAGTTGTCTGCATGACTCACTGGAACCTATCTCTCAGATTAGGTATTGCCGTCATACCATTAACTAAATGCTAACATAAAGACTTGGTCAGCCCTAAACTTTAGATGTTGATCACCCCAAAGGCCTGTTGGGGCAGATTAAAGAATTACTAGAGATCAAAATTACCAGGTAATCAAGGTGAGTGCATTTTTGTTTTGATACTTTTGTTTGTTTATTTTAAGACACTTACCAAGTTCTTGTTTCAACTTTCGAACTTCTTCAAGTCTTTGGGAAAAGTCAGTGCCTGCTGTCCCATTTGCTATCTTGGAAGGACCTTTATGAATATAGAAAGACTGAGGTATTAGGGGCTCGACGAACAGAGGTGTGTCACAACAAAAAAGGGAACTTAGCAGTAACACAAAGTAAAATACCTTGGGTAATCAAACGACCAACACAACAGTAACAAACAATCTAAAACAACTTGAGCCATCACAATAATATACAAATACGACAACTTGAGTCATCAGATGACCAATACAGTGATAAAAACCAAAGTCATTGGTCACCAGACTGATACCAACTCAGGAGCATGTATCATGGTTTTGCAAATTGTTTTAGGTGCCTGTGTAGTCCTGAGCAGCCTCTTTGCCCACCCACCCTTAATTCAGCAGAACATTCAGGATGTGACAGATGGAAGTAGAGAAGGCTGCACCAGCACTAAGCTGGTACTCATTTTTCAGTCAAGCACACTGGAGCAGCATGGAGTGCTTTGCTCAAGGACACATTGCACAACTCAGTCCAAGAATGGAAACCATGACCTTGTGATCATGAGGTTGACACCTTAACCACCAGGTCATATGCTTTCACCAACATAGCAGTAACATAGAAATTATGGTAGCTTGAATCCTAACATGACCAACAGAACAGTAACATACTAATTTCAAATGCTTGAACTTCAGAGGAAGCTGAAGAAATAACCAAATCAAGTTGCTTACCACACTTGGAATGTTTTATCTTGCGGAGTAGGTCTTCTTCAGTGAGTGATGCCTGGAACAGATCTGAGTCGATATCATGGAGGAACTGGAGAAAAAAAAAGCAAAAGGGAAGAATCAATACTAAAGTTATGGAAGAGACCATATCAAAGTTATGTAAGTTCTCTTAAAGTACTAAGCAATCTGTGAGAAACTTGTCATTAGATTATCCTGTGGTATCTAGTACTGGTAGATTTACTAGTATTAGCAGAGAATTTCATGCGCGCGCGCGCACACACGCACGCACACGCACGCACACACACACACTGCTGCATGTTTTTTCTTATCACTAGATGTGTCCAGTGCATGAACCAACTTTCGGGGGTTACTTCATCCAGCTATTCTAGATTCATCAAAATCCGTGCCTTCTCGGTTGAAAAAAAAAAAAAAAGGTCCCATATTGGATAGATTTTAACATCAACTGTGGATCCAGGTTGACCTTAAAGTAGAGAATGAGCTGAGAGTAGACTCCTTTTAGACAGTTTTGTAAGATAGTGGAAGTAAACTTAGTATTATACCTTCCGTATAGCAGCACCAATGGTATTGTCAAGAGAACTTATAATTTTAACCCTTTTTAAATATCAAACCACATGAGACCAATCAAGTTCTATGAAACAAATTTTGTTTTAAATTGTTTTAAATTTAAACTTTCCATCAACATTCCGTGTTAATATATGTTCCAGTCACCAGCTGAATAATGACAAAGGTATTTTGGAAAATTCATTATATTCAAAACTGATTGAAATGAAAACTGTGTTTCAATAGAAATACGGTAACAAAAGGATTATAAAGTTATGCAGTTCTCTATTTTAACCCTACTGTACCTTACATTCAGTGAAATCTAACATGCTAATGCCACCACTAACAATCCAAACATAAAACAAACTTTGTACAGACCTGTGGTTTCACAACTAGCTGTCCCATAACAGTGAACATCCGAGCAAATCCGACAGGAGTGCACACTGCAGAAGAGAAAAGATGAGAAGTAGATGAAGCAACATTCAATTAGATATTAAAAGTATTACAATCACAAGTAAGAATTTAATGAAATGCAAGAACAAAGTTTTAGAAAATAAAAAAATACTAAGTCAGTTGATATGGATTTCGAGGTGTGGGGGCTGTCAGACAAGGTTGACCATACAACAGTACATGTATGCAGAGGACTGGGTTAGATTATTATTTTTTTTTTTTTTTGTTGGAAGAGAAGCGGTTGCCATGCATGCAAATCTTCCCTCTCCATGCCACTGATGTTTATACAAGGCAAAGGACAGATACATCATGGCATACCAGTTCATCCCAGGCATTGCTGTCAGAACACAAAGTGTTTGATATGATGCCACAAGGAAACCTTACCTGATTCTCCAATAGTTCTACCAATCCATTAACCTGGATTGCTAACCGTTTTATTGACCCACCCACCCCACTCCCGCCATCCAAAAAGACAAAGCTGACCTGCATAGGATCTGAACTCAGAATGCAGAGAGTCACAACAAATACTGCAAGGATACTAACAGTTCTGCCATAAAAGAAGCAATAATACTCACACAGCAGTGCCAATACTCCCAGGAAAGATATGCATGAGTAGAGATATGGTAGGTAGATATACCACACATCTGAAATATATTAACAAGGACATTGTAAATATGTTAGTAAGGATATAGCATGTATCAGTGTGTATGTATGCATGTGTAGAGATATAACACATACCCGAGACAGAGAGAGTGTGTGTGGATACAAGCTATGTGTAAAAATGTTATGCATATATGTGAGAACAAGTGTGAATGTTTTCAATATGAGGCATGTAGTCAACTGGTATGGTTGGTACATTATCTTATATAAGGATACATTTGGTTGTCTGCTCATTCAAATGCATGTGCATTCATAGTGAGTACACACATCCTTTACCTTAATGACAATACAGTTTTGACTGCAATTATAGGCTGTGTCAGACGTCAGAATTAAAGGTTGTGTAGGAGTGAAGGTAACAGAATAAGAAAGTGTTTGAAATTATAAACAGAGAAAGAAACCAAGATTACAAATTGTGGTTTTGGTCGGGATTAAAAACTGGGACAAAGGATAAAAAAAAACTGGGCTTATAGGCTGAGGCAGAGGCCAGGCTTATAGGCTGTTGTGGAAGCTAATCTTTTAAGGCTATTGTCGAAGCCAGGCTTATAGGCTGTTGTAAAAGCCAAGCTTACGGGCTGAAGCAGAGGTCTGGATTATGAGCTGAAACAAAGATCAGAATCATTAACTATAGTGGATGTCAGGGTTATAGGGACAGAGGTCAGCATCATAAACTGGAATAGAGAGTGAGCTTAATGACTGAGACAGAAGTCAAGATGAAAGACTGGAGCAGATTAAAATCAGGATTAATGACTATGAAAAATACAATTATACAAAACATTTTAAATTTGCTTAATACACATTTGCTTTTTGTTGACCAAAGACAAATATTAAATACGCCCTTATTTGCACAAAGTAAAATACCAAACCTTGATGGGGTCACCACCCTTAAATACACACAATCTGGTACCACCATATATTCATCATCACCATCAACCTCAGGACATTACTGCCTTGAGTGGACCACCACAACCAGCATTCCTCCCTGAATGGGATACCAGTCCTTTGCAAGGTTACTTATTTATAGTTACTTGGATTGGAGCAGCCTGAAATGAAGTGTTTTATTTTTTTATATCAATCATTAGGCTGCAACCATTCTGGGACACTGCCTTGAAAAACTTTTAGTAAAACAAAAACTGCTTTTTATTCTTATTTTATTTTCATTTTTAGCCTGGTACTTATTCTATTGGTGTCTTTTGCCATATTGCTAAGTTACAGGGATGTAAACACACCAACACCGGTTGTCAAGTGGCAGGAGTAGAAGTGACAAACACAGACATTGGATGGTAGGAAGGGCATCCAGCTGTAAAAACCGTGCCGAGACAGACACAGAAGTATGGTGCAGGGTTCTGCCTGGTCAGCTCCTGTCACATCATCTAACCTATGCCAGCATAGAAGCAAGACATTAAATTATTATATATATATATATGTAATGGTGGGCTTCTTTCAGTTTCCGTCTATCAAATCCACTCACAAGGATTTGGTCAGCCCCCGAGTCTATAGTAGAAGACACTTGCCCAGTGGGACTGAACCCAGAACCATATGGTTGGGAAGTAAGCTTCTTACCACACATGCACCACAGGGAACTGGAACTAGGATCTTGTGAACCTGAGTGCAACACTCTAACCACTAGGCCACATACCCTTCACCTTCATACATGAGCACCCTAAAAACATCCAACCCACTGCTCCCTGCCCTATATTTCCATGGGTTCCACTGCTATATAAAAATTTTTTTAAATAAAATAAAATACAGATTTAGTGCTGAGAGACTATAGTTTTGTATACAATTAATTGACGATATTCATGATGACCTTTGACTGAGGTCAAATTGATAACAACTAGGGTGGGAATGGAATCGGGAATGAAGGTGGTAGATCTCTGAATCAGATAATCATTTCTAACTTTAACACAGAGACAAATTTTTTGGGTGCCATTCTTGGACAACAGGCTTAATCTATCGCCTGGTTTAACTCTGTTGGTGCTAACCTGCCCAAGATTACCCATGGTTCCAGGAGACAAATTTCCTGTTTTAAAGTGATCTAAATTAAGACCCTCCATCAAAATTCCAAAACAATTCAGGTTCCAAACATCAGCTTAATAACCTTTTCTACTGTAGGAACAAAGCCTGAAATTTGGGGTTAGGGGACTAGTCGATTACATCGACCCCAGTACTCAAAAGAATAAAAGGCAAAGTCAACCTTGGTGGAATATGAACCCAAATTGTGAAGACTGATGAAATACTGCTAAGCATTTTGCCCGGCATGCTAACGATTCTGCCAACTCGCCACCTTAATAATAATAATAATAATAATAATCCCTTCTTCTAAAGGCACAAGGCCTGAAATTTCGGGGAGGGAACTAGTCAATTACATCAACCCCAGTGTTTCACTGGTACTTAATTTATCAACCATGAAAGGTGAAGTCAACCTCGGCCAAATTTGAACTGAAAACGTGAAGACAGACAAAATAGCAGTATTTTCACCTGGCATGCTAATGATACTGCCAGCTCACTGACTTCACCAGCTTTAATAATGGCAGTTATTTTACTAAAGTCTTGTAGCAAGTCATAATAAACCTTTATCGGCAGTAATATGATGTAATGGTCATGTTGCCTGAATAGGTATAATTCTTAGTTTCCCATTGGTTGAAATTACTGTCCATATTTGAATTCTAAACTTTCGTCAAAGAGAAATCTTTCACAAAATACGGTTCTTAGAGTTCAGGTATGAGCAGTTATCAAAACCCTGATTTTTGGGAGATTAATCAGTGATCGTTGGTTGTCACTCGACTCCACGACACTCACACTCAGTGATCGTTGGTTGTCACTCATTTCCACAACGCTCGCTCTTTTGAGATATTGGTTATTTTTATGCCATGTCTATTACTTAAATCAACTCTAGTAGCTTAGTATGGAAGAATTAGTAATATAAATTTTATGTTGTAACTCTCTACAACAATTTCCTTTGACTTCTAAATGTACTGTAAATATTAAATGTATGTAAATAAAGTAATTTAGTAAATACTTTCTCTTTCTTCGTTTTCTTCAACCTGTTGATGAGATTTATTTCTGTAACTATGAAACTGTTATTATAGCGGTGAAAAAGAGCGAGCTTATTTATCTTCAACATACATGTACGTTTCAGCATCCAGGTGTATATAATTCATCACGGCATCTATGCAGCCTGAGTTAAGATTTATGTATAGTGATAATACTTATAAGTTATAAGTGACGGGTTTATCACTATAGATTTCTACTCAATAAACATCTATATTTATTATCTTTTCCAAGTCAAAAACATTTTAAACCAGATAATCCAACATAATGTTATAAATTGGTGACAAACTGACGTGGACTTAGAAAAGTTTACTCAAGAGAATAATCACCATATAAATAAGATAATCTCAGCCCATTATAAAAGTGGTAAAACCACCGCTTTATAGTCTTCATTATTTTCAAAATTAATTGCAACGAAGGTAACGTATTTCAATAGAAGTATGGTAACGCTACCAAGTGGTTGATGGGTGCTTTTTGCAGAGTCTATTCTGGTGCAATCCTTCAGGATAGGTCTCCTAGGTCTCCACTCTGAAAATAACTTCCTATCTTCCTTCCAACCACTAAACAGTGTGTGTTTAGGAAGGCCATCAGGCCAAAGGAATTATGCCAAAGCAGATACTGGGGCTCAGTGCAGTATTCTGGCTTCACATCCTGTTGAACCATATCCAATCCACAGCAGCATGGAAGAGGAGCACTTAACAGTGATGACGATTACATACATATATCAGACTGGAGCCTGATACAGCTCTCTGGCTTACCAGTCCTGGTCAAATCCATGCCAGCATAGAAAACGGATATTAAATGATGACGAAGACATATATATGTATATATGTGGTACAGCCTGGGTGTGGAACCCAAGTTTCAAATCTCAATACATTATTCAATTACATTTCATAATACCTCTTATATATACACCACGAATGTAGGTTTATGTAAATTTGGTGCTTATTCAGTCTCACATGACATGTAACAGTTTCAACTTTAAGGGTATTCCAATTTCCACCAAAACTAAATTTGCCTCTTTACATATTCACTTCACTTAGCCAACCACAAAAAATTTTTTAAATTAAATTTCTGAATTTTACACATTTGTTTCATCCTCACCTACACCCTTCACTAACACAACCCCTTTTTTTAAAACCCCTTAGCATTCAGATTACTCTGTCAAATATAATACTTATTTATTCACATTCTTTTGAATTAATCATGTAGCTAAGAAATTTCAATAATGGGATTGTTTATTATAAGAATGACATTGTAGGATAGGTGTGAGAAGCTCGATGTGACCAGTTTGGATATAAAACAGGTAGAATATTTAGGCTAAATACAGCCAGATTAAATGCTAAAGGGTTAAACCCTTTCTTTACTTGAAAATATTTCAGATAAAGGATTATCAACTCCCAATAAGACTGAATTATTATACATATGTAATTATTTTTCTTAAAGCATTTTGCTAGCTGTATAGCAAATTTTTGTAGGGAAGGGATAGAGTATCCTGAATCCATTTTAGTCTGTTTTCCATCCGTCTGGAGTCACATACTCTTGTGAGATTTGAAATTGCAATGTAACAAGATATGACATTGTTTTTGCTCATACATTATACTATTACGACCACCCCTCCTGAAATTACTACAATCACTGCCTTCACTCCCAAGCAGAACCTCCCAAGCATGCATCGGCCAAAGGCACCATGACCCATCTTCTCCCATTGACAATCACTGCCAATACTAATACTACAATAGCTCACCACCTTAATAATAATAATAATAATAATAATAATCCTTTCTACTATAGGCACAAGGACTGAAATTTGTGGGGAGGGGTAAGTCAATCACATCAACCCCAGTATTTGACTGGTACTTAGTTTATCAACCCCGAAAGGATGAAAGGCAAAGCTGACGCCAGCGGAATTTGAACTCAGAACATACTGACGAAATGCCGCTAAGCATTTTGCCCAACATCCTGATTCTGCCAGCTCACCACTTCATTAATAATCCTTTCTACTGAAGGTAAAAGGCTTGAAATTTGGGAAGGGACTAGTTAATTACAGCGACCCCCCCAGTGTTTCACTGGCGCTTAATTGACCCCAAAAGGATGAAAGGCAAAGTCAACCATGGCAGAATTTGAACTCAGGACATAAAGACAAGAGAAATGCCGCTAAGCATTTTGGCTGGTGTGCTAATGATTCTGCCTTAATAATAATGATAAATGCAAATGAAAAAAAAAAGAGAAAAACTGCCATTCCAAACAAAAAAGAAAAGAATAAACATTTTAGTAGTTACTTTCAAGAGGTTTGGAATATAAATAGCACTGAAATACTAGAACAATCTAGAAAGAAAGCAAAATAAATTTTTAAATAACAAAAACTAACCACAACAAACTCAAGAAAAAAATGGTTAATGTTCTAGAAACAAGTGGTTTATATAGAAATTGTTGACATTATGTAAAACAATGCCCATACATTCAAGTACACACACACACACACACACTCACACGCATACACTATACAGGGCAAAAACTAGGAGGTGTTTGTAAACTGGCACTATATGAGTTCCATACATACTTAATGAACACACACACACACACATGCATGTATATATATATATATATATATATATATATATATATATACACACACACATACAAACACACACACACACACACACACATGAAGGGAAAGCACAGACAATTGTAACAATGTGTGTGTGTATACACATACACATTCATACATAGACATACATACATGCACACATGTATATATGAAATTATTTCTTTCAAACACTTTGTTTATACATATAGCTACATATATATGCACATCTATACACATATACCTGTAATTACACAAACACACACCCATGTACATGTAAATACATATACATATAGATAATATGCATTTATGAATACACATATGTATATGCATATATATGTAATCAGGTATAGGTGTATATATATATATATATATACACACACACACACACAGAGACACACACACATATGTATACAGAGTATGAGGAATACTTGAGGATACTTAACAGTGTATTACTCTCTTCAAACTAATTTAAAGCTTTTGATTTCTTTCAGATACTCCATAACAAATAAAATATGAACACAAGAAATGAAAAGACATGCAGTTATTGTTGCCAGGTCTACATAACATAATAATTTAGAAATTGCAAACTTCTTAAATGTTGCAAGATTTTTTTGTACAAAGATTGGCTAGAATTGGAAACCTCTGGCAGGAATGTTTCAGCTGTATAAAAGAGAAAAATATATTCTAAACGTTCAAACACTATAAGGACACAGCAATTCATCAAATGAGTTTAAAGCCTTTTTGATGGTAAACCCAGAAAATCAATGAGAGCCATCATCAAAGAACTTCAGGTGTCTGAGTGAACCATCAGAACTGTGAGGACACCTGATAAGATGTGCTGAGTGGAGGCCAATTCATGTCAGCAAAGTCACTAGAAAACTGATTTGATCTATGCCAAGTAGTTATTTAACAAGGCTTTAAAAACCCTCACAAACATGGCATGCTTTGGTTCTTCTCTGATGAGAAAAACTTCAACCAAGATAGACCATAAGTCTGACAGATGGTTATGTGCAGATCTGTCCAATGTCCCCAGAGTTATACACATTAAGTTTCCAGCAACTGTGATGGTTTTAGGAAAGGTGAGTAATGAACATCATGTCATGCCAACTCACATCTTTCTACAAAGTCTTAGAATCAATGCTGTTGGATACATTGAGATGCTGCAAACAGTTGTTAATGGATGAAGTGAAAGGCCATGTGTTTCAACATGACTCAGCACCTTTTCACAAAGCCTAAGTAATCCAAGAATGGATGTCAGATAATCCTTACAATTATGTAATAACAAACTTGTGGGCTCCAAACTTGCCAGATTTAAACCTCATGGACAACAACTACTGCTACTACACACACACAAACATATACATAATTACAAACTTAAGAATATATATAACACACAGTGCAAAACTTGGTCTCCTCTCCCTTTTGTTTTCCACATTTTACTTCAATGGAAACAAATGAGAGAAGAAAGGGTTGGTGGGAGAAGGGGGAATAGAATGAACAACAAACAAGAAAGATAAAAGAAAAAAGTAATAAAATAAAATAAGAATTATTATAAAAAAAAGAAAAATTAAAAACAAAAAAATAACAGAAAAATTATATAAAACAAAGGGTAAAATAGCAGAGGAATTGAGGTGCAAAAAAAGCCAAACATATTTTGAAAGGTTCTAGTTGAAGATCTTGTACCTAAAATGCAAGGAGTTAAAACTAGTATCTCCTGACAGAGACAGGGGGCACTGGAATAAAATATACACACTGATAAACTGGCAAGCCACTGCAAATAGCATTATGTCCAGAATATAATAGAAACAGTACTTACAACTTGGTTTCCTTAATTCTGAGGGGATAGAGAAAACGATAGAGAGACAGACAGATGGAGAGATAGATAGAGACAGACAGAGAGAAAGTGATACAAAGACAAAGAGTAAGAGACAGAGAGCAAGAGACTGACAGATATGGAGAGAAAGACAGACAGACACAGAGAAAGACAGACAGACAGACACAGAGAAAGACAGACAGACAGACACAGAGAAAGACAGACAGACAGACACAGAGAAAGACAGACAGACAGACACAGAGAAAGACAGACAGACACAGAGAAAGACAGACAAAGAGAAAGACAGACAGACAGTGAGAAAGAGACAGACAGAAAGAAAGTGTTACCAATAGATGAGAAAGTGAAATAGACAATTAAGAGAGAGAGAGAGAGAGCTGAAGAGGCTGAGTAATAAAAGAAATGAAAAATTAAAACTCAAATCAAAATATTCACATATGGAATATGTGAATATGCCAATATTTTCCACACATGTAAATATTTATAAATATGCCAACATCTGCAGCTACATGTTCACATATATATATATATAACCATACAAGCATACACACACACAACCACACATATATTACACACATATATTACATACATACACTACATACATGCATACATTACATACATGCATTACACACATACATAACACATACACACACTGATACTATCATTTTCTTATACACTGAAATTTATAAAACATAAATGGGGCATTTTAAAACAAGGTGAAAAAAAAAATAGAATTTACAGTATTTTCATTTTTTTTTTCTGTCATCAAAACCAAATATTATCTCAGGTAGCAATAAAATTTTTTAAAAATAGAAAAAAAAAACATTTACAGTAATCCCTCAACTATCACAGGTGTTACATTCCAAAAACCCCTGCGATAGGTGAAAATCGGCGAAGTAGAAACAGCACTGTACCGTATGTGTTTTTTTTATTTTTATAATTTGTATATATTTATTTTATTATAAATGCAAAACAACACCACGGAGGAATCGATGTAAGCTTAAATAATAAACCACAATAGGTGAACTGCAATATGCTGATTAGATGTAAACAAAACCCATGTGCTTTTCACTTGACATTTCCTCACATCAAATCGAAAGATAGCCACATCATCCTTCTAGGTAGCTTACTCCTAGTTTAAATGGTTCATGTAATATATCATAGTTATTTAAGTACAATATTATTTTGACTATAATGGGACCCAAAATTTTTGCACCTTAGAAGAAAAAAAATCCTTTTTACATCCATGCAAAATGCTAGACTCCCACTCAGATTTCATCCTGATATTTTGTATTATATCTCTCACATTATACACAAGGAAATAAAGCATCCACTTTGTTGAAAGCATTAGGGAACAAATGTTCAGTCTGAGGATAACTTCCTCATTCCTTCCACCAATCTCAGAAACCCTGAAAAGGGTCACAGGTGCTGGTTTCCCTACTCGTCATTAGAAAGTAAAAAAAAAAAAAAAAGAAAAGAAAACAATGGCTCCTACAAGGTTTGAACTTTTCACCATGTAGTCAATTAGCCCAACGTGCTGGACCACTCTGCCACTTTCTCTCACCAACGAAATTTTAAATTATCAATGATGAGCAAAACATACCACACACACACACAAACATCTGCAAATATATTTGCACACACATGCGTGCACTCACACAAACATCTACACAGTCATTAGTTATGTTACATAAAAGACAGTTGATACAGGATGCCAACTGACAGAAGTAATTTAGAGCAGCTGGAGGAAGGAGAAACATTAACAGCACTAGAGAAAGACAGAGAGAGTGAGAGAGAGAGAGAAAGAAATCAAAAGAGAGAGAGAGAGGACATAGAAAGTAGAACAAAAAAAGACAGAGAGAATGAGTGAGTGAGCGAGCGAGCGAGTGGGAGACAGAGCATCAACGCAATAGTTCCAGACTGCTGCATTTTAACAAAGAACAAGTGATGTGAAAACCAAGCTCCACCTGCACACGTCACCTGTGCACATTACCTGTGCAACTGGATGGAGTTAACAATGAAAGATATTTAACCAATGAAATAATTGAAAAGAACATAACAGGATAATCAAGATACAAAGTATTCGATGTCAGAACATTATATATATATATATATATATATATATATATATATATATATAAACCAATACCAGCATAGGAAGCTGAGATAATGATGGTTACAAAAACACACTTTATACATGTATATACATGTATTTATACACACTCATACAGGCGCATACATATATAGGCTTATATATGTATTCATCCACAAATACATGTACACACACACATACATACATACATGTGTGTTTGTGTTCATACGCACACAGTTATTGGGTCCAGTACACAGCTCTTGATGAAAGCACTGCAGTTTTTCCAGTTTGTTAGCCCCAATATTTATCAATGCTTCTGTTTATATAAATAAACTTGCACATAAAATTCCAACCAGGATAACATATTCCTACCACTTTCCTATTCAGCATGTGTGTGCGCCTGCATACGTACATTATAGGCATTACATTACACACACACACACACATTTACTGAGAATACATGCAGGATTCTAACTACATCAAAAGTGAAACAAAAGGATCTTAATTTTTTTTTTTTTTGCTGTCAAGCCCACATGTTTGCTCTCACACACACACACACACACACACACACTTTCTGGTTTATTAACTCCAAATTATTTTAGACCCTGGCTAAATATATAAATACTTTTATAGAATCAATTGTTTCAACATATATCTGCAATTACCATTGGCTTTTCACTGTTTCTCTGCCGTGGAGCTTACAGCAGCTCAGTCCAGTAATGTTTTATGTATATACACATATGCATACACACACATATGTACATCATCATCATTGTCGTTTAACGTCCGCTTTCCATGCTAGCATGGGTTGGACGATTTGGCTGAGGACTGGTGAAACCAGATGGCTACACCAGGCTCCAATCTGATTTGGCAGAGTTTCTGCAGCTGGATGCCCTTCCTAACGCCAACCACTCAGAGAGTGTAGTGGGTGCTTTTTACGTGCTATACATACATACATACATACACACACACTCCTAAATATATTGTGTGTATGTCTGTGTGTATTTCTGCTTTTATGCATAACTATGAAGACAAACTTTAAAAGATGCACTCAATACATAAAGACAGTGTATGGTGTTTATTATCACAATTCATAGTAAATTGGATGTTTCACCAGTCATTGGCCAATATATTGATCATGGCAGCACACTGTGACCACGAGCAAAGCAATTCATTTCACATTGATTCAGGCCACTCAGCAACAAACGACCACCAGTGACCCATTCACAAGGTGTCAGATATTCAGTTGTTTCAAGGCTCCAAACAGACCAAGAAAAGCTTAAAGGGCCTCAGGGTTCACACTTGTAAACATAAGGAAACAGGAAATGTGTCACGGCCGACAGGAAGCGGTGCAGCTTCCTGGTCTAACCAACAGTAGTATTATTCTCTTCAGGGGACTGTCACATTAAGTTGAGAGCATACAACTACATCATATCACTACTGCATAAATCTCAGAGATTTAGAAATATATTATTTCTAAATTTGAAATCAGTGAATGTATTTCACTAGAATTATTATATGTTTACAAGAGCTTGACAGGCACCTAGCAGGTCATGCTACTCCAGACTGATGACGAGCAAAGACTCAGAAACCTGTCTTTGGATGCTGGCTTAGCTTGGTGGAGGTGCTTGTCTCCTCCTTGTAAACATAAGGACACAGGAAATGTGTCAAGGCCGACAGGAAGCGGTGCAGCTTCCTAGGTCTAACCAACAGTAGTATTATTCCCGTTAGGGGACTGTCACATTAAGTTGACAGCATACAACTACTTCAGACTAATTTTTATTCTAAAATGTGCATATGTGCATGTATGTGGATGCGGATGCACACATGCATGTATGTATGTGCATGCATGTGTACGTGTGTATGTAGAAATATGTATATGCCTGACACCATAAGCTTATATGCATTCACTCAACCGGATAGAAACAGCAGCAAAATCTTCCCCCACCATCTCACTCAAGAGGGACATTGGTCAATGGAGTTCTTGATATACAAAAAAAATAATGGGGGATGGTCGTTGCTGGAACACTTTTGATCATAAGTCTCTTCAATCACTGACCTACACAAATTACAATCAAAATTTTAAAGGAAAACATAAATCATGATAACACCACCATCACTATTACTCACCAAACAGGGTCTGTCGACTGCTCTTATCTCCATCTATGAGAGCAGAGGCCACCCAGGCTATACCAAACACCAGGATTCCTAAAATGATCAGCACTACTGCAGTCTCGTAGACTCGGCCCATGATTCCCTGAAACATGAAATGGTTATTGCTGCGGTTACTGAGATATATGTTTGACAGTTGATTTCAGTATAAGAGTAGTTAACCCTTTAGCGTTCAGATTACTTTGTCAAATGTAATGCTTAGTTATTCACATTGCTTTGAATTAATCATGCATTATCTCGCAGCCTTGAACTTTTTTTTGAATAACGTTGTAGGGTAGGTGTGAGAGACCAGATCTGGTCAGTTTAAACATAAAACAGGTAGAATATGGCCAGTTTAAAATGCTAAAGGATTAAGGGTGTTGTTATTAAAGGAGTCGTTGAAAGCTGTTTGGGTTTCTCCTGTGGTTGGTTGATGATAACAGATAGAAAGTTTTCACTATGCATTCTCTACATGTCATGATATATATATGTATGCATGTGTATGGAGGTAGCAGGGAATATCAAGTGTAGTGTTGGCAAATTTTGGGAAGCATGGAAGTTTTAAAGGATGCAATGTCTCAGCAGCTAACAACTGGTGCAGGTAGTTTGTCCCATGCTTCAGTAAGTCTGAGTGTGAAAAAATGTTTCTAAAAGTCATGGGAGCTGTGCTGTTTTCTGACTGTAGGAATGCCCACATGTATTAGACACATGGAGCTCAAAAAGGTGCTCAAGGTGGTTGTTGGCACGATGGTTCTGCGTACTGCAATGGGTATAGGAAGGGGTACATATATATGGATTTTTTAGCAGATGTAGGTGTGTAGAGATGTGCAAGTGTGAGAGTGTAGTGGTATGGGATAGTGTGGTTGTAAGAGGTAATGGTGCGAGTGGTATTTTGTATTGTGTGAGAGGAAGGCATGGAAATGAGAAGAGACAGGTGAAAGAGGAACGCCATTTATGATAAAACAATAAGGAAAAAACATAAGAGAAAAAGAGAGAGAAATACAGAGAGTCAGACAAATGAAAAAAAAAAAGAAACAAGCACTGAGTTATTAGAATAATGGTGAAAGGGGAAGCATGTAAAGGAAAATGTGGACATAAGGAAGAGAAAGTGAAAGAGAATGCAGAATGTACTGACCCTCCTTGAGCCAGAAAACCCTTCCGACTCTGTGAAGAAGTAGGAGAATGGCATCAACATGAAGAGCGCCAGGTTGGAGAGAAAGAAAATTAAGTTCCATAGTTCTGCAAAAAAACAAAGACAAGCAGTTAATTCACAAGGATATATCATGTATGGCTTTGTTAGCATGTAGAATTTAAGGAGCCATTGACCTGAAAATAACTCATAGTTGCTGGTGAGAGAGAGAGAGAGAGAGAGAGAGAGTGTGTGTGCAGTGCGAGTGTGTGTGTGTGATAAATAGTATCTGCTTATTTGTCTCATACAACAAACAAAAACCAGAGTCCAAAGAAACTAGTAATGGTTTGTGTTGGAATAAATAAGTTTTTGCAGTGTGGAGAGATGAGAATCAAGATATTTGGATAGATTTGTGATATGGGAGGGAGATCATTTTGTATATATAATGTCTCTTTTTTTTCTTGTTTTAGATAGTGGGATACAATTTAAAGGCAATTTGGCTGCTGTTTCTAGCAAGCTGGGTAGGCTCGGTCACTGAAGTTATTTGCTAGGTTGGCTAAAGGCACCAAAAGAGTCAGCTGCCAGTGTTAAATTGAGTATTAAATCTCTCACCCAAGAATAGGAATGACTTCTTTTGATGAACTTCCACACAGTATATGTCCACCAAATTCCACACACCAAGCCATTGGTCAACTTGAGGCTTTAACAAAAGACTATCATCTACTGTATCACAAAGGCCACCAAACCGAAAACCACCCATTTGTAGAATAAACTTCTTTACCACATAGTTATGCCACCACTACCACCACCACCACCACCATCTCTGCACACTCCCAAGGAGATTAAAACAGTGACAAATAACATGATAATGAGCTTACCGTGAATTAAAGAACTGTTGAGCCACTTCACGTAGTAACTGTCGGGATAGAGTAACAGGACTTCGTTACTGACTATAGAAATGGGTAGCAACAAGACAGCACCAAAGGATATGGCTAAGGTAAGGGTGCACAGCAAAAGTCTGGAAGAATAAAACAAAAGGCATCAAACAGAGAGATAGAGAGAAAGTGAAGAAGAAAGATGATGAGACAAGACAATGTAGCAGCAAGTAAAAGGATAGAATGAGAAGGACGGAAGATAATCAAGGTGTTAACACTTTAACATTTAAACCAGCCGTGTCCAGTCAAAGTATTCTACCGGTTTTATGATCAAACTGGCCAGATCTGGCCTCTCACACCAACACTATAATGTCAGTGTAAAAATTAACAGTTACCTCTTCAAAATCTCAAAGCTACAACATAATGCATGATTGATACAAAACAATGAGAATGAATAAATATTACTTTTGACTGTATAATGTGCATGCTAAAGGGCCAAATCATTAGTTTTTAGCCCTTCAATAAAAGAACAGCCCTGAAACTCTCACTTCCTCAATGCTGGTTTTTTTTTTATTTCTTTTTAATTTTTTGTTTTGTGCACCGTCTTTCCTTACAGCTTCAAATAAGTCAAACATCAAAAGATTGGGTGTCATTGCTTTCATTTATTTGTTTGCTTAATTTATTGAATGACTGATTGTTTGATTGGCTGTCACCCTGGAATTTCAGAAACTATTGGATCTAAGAAATCCTCAGTTTTTATCAAAACACTAAAAAAAAAAAACCCACTAACTTACAGGGACATAAACAAAACAACACCATTTGTCAAGCACTGGTACAGAAGAACATACACAAAAATGTACACCCATACACACATGATAAGTTTCTATTAGTTTCCATCTACTAAATCCACTCACAAGGCATTGGTAGGCCCAATAGCTATAATAGAAGACACTTGTCCAAGGTGCAGCACAGTGGGACTGAACCCAAAACTACATGGTTATAAGGCAACTTTCTTAACCACACAGCCATAAGCTGTTAGAGTAATTCTACAAAATAGAGACATGGTGGAAGTATCCTAGGTCGCTTAACTTGTTACCATTTCTATAAGATTCAGACATAGTAAAAGTACCAAAGCAGATCTCAGACAAATAGAAGGATGGAAAGATACCCCTAATCACATTAGATATTAAAAACATTTTCACATACTTTACTGTATGTATATGTGTGCATCTTTTTATAGTTTTTTCATTTTACTTGTTACATGTAGCCTAGTAGTTAGGCTGTCGCACTCACAACCACTAGATTGTGGGTTTGATTCCCAGACCAGGCATCACATTGTGTTCTTGAGCAAAACACTTCATTTCACATTGCTCCAGTCCCACTTTGATCAGAGGGGGATGGAGGGGGGGAATGTTGGCATGCTCGCTTAGCCAGCAGTGTGGTGTTATTCAATGCCTAAAACAATGCAAAGCACATTGTGACCAGCGATGTATAACAACATCTGATAGTCTAGTTTGGTCAGTCACATGATCATGTGATATACTAATTAAAAATGGATAAATCAAAACAAGCTAAAAAAAAATGTAAACAATTTCCTTCCATTTTCAAGATACACAAACTCAGATGTTGCTGTAACCATACCCCTTTCAACTGGCACCCCACATCTACCCAGGGAGATGTTGACCTACTATGTACAGTATGTTGTAGTAGGATATGGGGAAGACGCATTGTAATAAAGTTACTCTTCAATTTTAACTATGTTTGTGTATAGATGTCTACGGAAGTGGGTGTGTTCTTTTAGACACACAAATAAACCAATACACACAAACGGGGTCGCGTACGCGCGCACACACACACACACATACACAGATACATACCACCCAACACACAGACTCAAACATACATCCAGACTTATGCATACACAAAGACACATATACATTCAGACACACACACACACACACACACACACACAGACACACATTCAGACTAATACATACAGACACACACATTCAGACTAATGCATAGACACATATACACACACATTCATTCATTTACATGTACACACACACACTCAGTCACACACACATACATACACAATGTGACAAGAGAACAAAAGATAACCATGGCTACTTACGAGATCTTGTAAACATAAAGATCTTCATCACCTGTTGGATGAAATGAAAGGAATGCATAAAACAAACAGCACAAACAATACTTTATTCTAAAACATTTGACATCAGCAGTGTTTTCATATAACATAGTGCAGCTACACTATAATTAATATATATATACATATATATATAAAATTTATTTAATGGCTTTACACTTGTGTTAGGTCTAGACTACTTACTGTGTGTACCACATTAAGAAGTAAGGATATTTCAGTAATATACTTCAGTTGAATTCTCCTTACAGTTTATAAAACATTTTGACCTGCTCCCTTTCAAATTTGGCCTATCTTATTTGCACATTCTTCACATAACTGTGGAGAAAAACATCCCAAGTTATAGAAGAAAACCCAATGCACTGATATTTTATACTATTCAGTTGTTAAGAATTATGCTTAGTTTTAAGAGACTTGAAACTTGAAAAACCAAAGAAAAAAAATTCCTTTTCCTTAACCCTTTCGATACCAGCCTGGCTGAAACCACCTCTGGCTCTGTAGGACGAATGTCTTGTTTTTATAAGTTTTGAACTAAAATCTTCCTCCAAACCTTAGTCACTAGCTTAATGATGTGCAGATTTAATATAGACACAAACCGAATGCATTGAAAATGACAGGATCAAAATGATGGCAGATGTATGCAGGAGAGATGGTACAGAAATATAATGCATGCTCAATGAAAAATTTCTGTGAATTGATTGTAGAAGATACTGATGGAACAAATGCAAATAAGAACTAGCAGACTGAGGAAGCAGCAGAGAACATCTGGTTAATTATTAGGTATCACTGAGGAGATCAAGATTAACCCTTTCGTTACCAACCCAACTGAAACCAGCTCTGGCTCTGTAGTAGAAATGTCTTATTTTCATAAGCTTTGCATTAAAATCTTCCACCAAATTTTAGTCACAATTTGTGTTCCTAACACTAGCTTAATGATAACTAAGTTATTTTACTAAATTCTTTGTTATATTTAAAATTGATTGAAAGAAACACAGAGCATCTCAAAATGAATATGGCAATAAAAGGGTTAATATGCTAAAATTATGACAATATAGCTTGAGCCTTGCTACAAAAAATATTACGAGCACAGCAGAGAAAATCCCTAAGTTGTAAAGAAAAATCTTCATTGAATGATATTTTATTCAGTTCAGTTATTATTTTGAGAATAATATTTAGATTTATTTTTATTCATGTGCCCTTTTAAAGCCTAGCCAGGCTCAAGGGTCCGGTTTCTCGGTTTCTATGGTGTACATGTTCCCCACCCAGCTGGATGGGACATCAGTCCATTGCAGCTTTACACAAGAAACAGGAAAAAAGAGTGAGAGAAAGTTGGGGCGAAAGAGTACAATAAGGGTCGCCACCACCCCCTGCCGGAGCCTCGTGGAGCTTTAGGTGTTTTCGCTCAATAAACATACACAATGCCCGGTGTGGGAATCAAAACCGTGATCCTCCAACTGCGAGTCCACTGCCCTAACCACTAGGCCATTGCACCTCCACATGGTTCCAGGTTCAGTCCCACTGCATGTCACCCTGGGCAAGTGTTTTTTACTGCAGTCTTGGGGCAACCAAAGCCTTGTAAATAAATTTGGTAGATGGAAACCGAAAGAAGCCTGCCATGTGTGTGTGTGTGTGTGTTTGTCCCCCACCACTTGACAACCAGTGTTGGTGTGTTTACACTCCCTTAATGTAGCAGTTCAGCAAAAGAGTGATAGAATAGGTACCAAGCTTTAAAAAATATATATATTGGGGTTGATTCATTCGACTAAAATTCTATTCTATAAGGTGGTACCCCAGCATGGCCACAGTCTAATGAGTGAAACAAGTAAAAGATAAAAGATACTATAAAAATTATAGAAAATTCTAGAGACAAATCCCCCATGCAACAGTATTTTGTTTAAATGTGTTTTCAGACTATAAACCACATTGAAAGACGTGAAGCATGGAAAACAGTCATTTCTCTTATAAGCACGAATTATGAAGCTGTATTTCCTCGGAGCAGAAAATGTCATCTATAAACACAGAGAAATATGCACAAGTTACAGAGAATAAAATGCAATGCAATTTGTCTTTATTTTATTTGAAAAAGAAGGAAAGAATTTTCTTTTCACACTAAAACTATGACAACCTGAAACATGAGAAAAGAATTTCACTTACAGACTAAAATTATGACACCACAAATGTTGCCCATGAGCATAAATAACCGTTTGTTTTAACTTTCCAAATATCCTCTTATATGGAAATATAGCTGCGTTTCCAGCTGATTCTCATATTGATTTTATTTTGGATAAATAAGAGAGAGGGAAAGAGACAGACAGACAGACAGATCATCATCATTAGTTTAATGTCTGCTTTTCTATGCTTGTATGGGCTGGACAGATTTTACTAAGGTAGCTTCTTTTTTTTTTTACACACACATACATATGACAGGCTTCTTCCAGTTTCCATCTACCAAATCCACTCACAAGGCTTTGGTCAGCTCGAGGTAATAGTAAGACACTTGCCCAAGGTGCCATGCAGTGGGATGGAACCTGGAACTATGTGGTTGAGAAGCAAGCTTCTTACCACACAGCTACATTTTTTTACCTGTTTCAGTCATTTGACTGTGGTCATGCTGGAGCACCGCCTTTTAGTCGAGCAAATCGACCCCAGGACTTATTCTTTGTAAGCCTAGTACTTATTCTATCGGTCTCTTTTGCCGAACCGCTAAGTTACGGGGACATAAACACACCAGCATTGGTTGTCAAGTGATGTTGGGACAAATACAGACACACAAACATATACACACACATACATGTATATATATATATATATATATATATATATATATATATATATATATATATATATATATATATATATATATATATATATATATACATATATACGATGGGCTTCTTTCAGTTTCCATCTACCAAATCCACTCACAAGTCTTTGGTCGGCCCGAGGCTATAGTAGAAGACACTTGCCCAAGGTGCCATGCAGTGGGATGGAACCCGTAACTATGTGGTTGAGAAGCAAGCTTCTTACCACACAGCTACGTCTGCGCGTAAGTTTGTGTTTTTTTTAATAAAGACGCTTGAAATAAATTATGCAAAACATCCAAGTCATAAACCTTAGGTGCTCTCCAAACCCACACTGCTGATTTTTCTCTGCAAAATCAAAGTAACTGCAGCCATTGAGAGATATGAGCTCTGCAAGGTGGGGGTGACAGTTGCAGCAAATGTTGCTGGCCAGTCTCCACAGCAACCCGATTGCAATCATGTCCACAAGGCGGACATGACTGTTCTATGGGGTACAACCCATTTGTTCTCAGGGATACAAAACCCATTTATTCTCATCATTACTCCCTCCCACCATCTTCTGCAGCTTCTCCCCTCCCACCTTTCTTCTCTTATCATTTTTGTTCCCTTGGTGAGGTAGTTATGTCTCGATAATTTGATCCTTTATACTTTAAATGTGTTTTTTTCTTTCCTTTCTTTCTGTAAAACTATGTTTTTAATAAAATGTGATTCATAATATTTTTACTGAAATAATATATTCCAACACATGTTACATAATGCATCAAAATTTAACAATAAAGCTTGTATATAACATTTTTTTTTTTTACTTTATACAATCATATTACTGCAATTATATAAATGTACGTTTAGACAGAGTGAGGTAGCAATTACATAAAGCTAGACAGGAGTTACTTAGCAAGAGAGGTGTATGGTGGGAGACAGGTGGTGAAAGGAAGGGCCATTAGTGTAATGCACTTCAACAAATAGTTTCTGAGTTTGGAGTTTTGATTATATAGATATACATATAAAAATGTATATCATCATCATCATTTACCATCATTCTTTTCATGATAACTTGGTTGGATGGTTTGACAAGAACAGAGGAGCCAGAAGGCTCCAGCGGGTTCTTAATAAGATTTGTCACAATAAAATTTATGAACTGTAAATGGAGTGGATCCTAATATTTCAAGGAAGGCCCTTGCACAATATTTCTGTCAACTAAACTAAATCTTAATCAAAATTTCATTATGTACACTTTATTCTTAAGAGGTGTTTGGATGGTGGACATAAACATTCAGTTCAACATCAACACTGGCCTTGAGCAGAGCCCATATATTGCAAGCATTTAGGCTAAGTTTGCAATTTGTGTTGCTTCAGAAGCTATGTATAGAGCATTTTCTTTTTCTAAATAAACCATTGAAAACAAATATATATATAAGACATTATACACATTTATGAAAATATTATTTCAAGGACCGGGTATCAATAGCTTCTTATCTAAAACTTACCTAGAAGACAACTTCACGAGAGGGAACACTTGTCCAGAAGCCACTTGTATGAGATCATTCACCCAGAGGTCATCTACATGGGGGAGTGTCACTCACCCAGTATGAGCAGACACACATCTAGTGGCCACCAGTAAAGGATACACACACACACAGTCGCCACCAGTAAGGGAAAGATACATACACATACAAACAGGTACTTATAAGAGTTACACAGTTGTTTCCAGTAAGACAGAGTCACCCAGCTGCCAGCACAAAGGGGAACACAGTCATTCTCAGCATCCATCTTAAACACTAACCCAATAACCACCAGTAAAGACAGCACAGGCACTTAGACATTACCTACAAAGAGCCCATCGCCAATGGCATTGAAAAGTGGTACAAGTGCGTTTTCATAGAGACCAGCTTCAGAGAGGAAATACATTTCTTCTACTGCCAGGCACTGAGACGACCAAATAATTCATGGCATCATTAAAGAAAGGAAGTCCTTCAATTCTCATCAAGTGACTAACAAAGCCAGCCAGTAGTATATTCTCTGCCTTATACACAAGCTTCTAATCAGCACTTAGCTAACCTCAAACACTACTAAACAGCAAAACAGAAGGAGGGAGAGAAACTGTAATGGTTTATATATAATCTTAATTTCTCGGATATCA
The DNA here is from genome assembly GCF_046866305.1 of Octopus bimaculoides. NCBI lineage: Eukaryota > Metazoa > Mollusca > Cephalopoda > Octopoda > Octopodidae > Octopus > Octopus bimaculoides. The sequence continues at coordinate 11,486,845 of NC_142943.1, forward strand.
ATCAAATTTGACCCTCTCCTGGTGTAGGTCACGAGAGGTTAATAGTAAGAAATTAGTAGAACAACAAGACTAACAATTTCCATACACTGCATAATGGTTTCAGCCACTAAAACTACATATGGAACCAAAAGTGGGGCTAGAAATGAACTAAAAGTGAACCAAGAGTGGAACTCACACATGGACAGAGTGCAGAAACAGGTGTGGAGCCCAGGTGTGTACCAAATGTAGCTACTGTGACACTAGCACAAGATAAAAATAGTCATAGTGAAACTATACAAAATGTTAAACACTTGGATCATTCCTTCTTCTACAGAAGCACGTTTCTCTCAAATTCACTCCCTCCAAACGAGTCCTCTCTCTATTCACCAGAAAGGAGCAACAAGACTAGTGAATAGCTATTGGACTAGCTGCTCAAAAGCCAAGAGTTCAAATTCACCACAAGCACTTCAATGTATTTCTGTGTAGAATCCTTTATTGCTCATGGCCCCCAGTTCATCTAGATGTCAAGGAAATAAACTAAATCATTTGCAATAGATCAGAATCCTACCCATGGAGGGGGGAAAAGATTTATCTCTCATCTGCTTATTATAAAACTGGGACTAAGCACTGGTCCTTAACAGTTTCTTGGAGGTTTTGTAAGTATATACATTACAATCACTAAACCTACAATAATTAAAACACAATTTAAGTTAGTATATCACAAACTAAAAAGGTTGAGAATGGGCCCTAAAGAGCTAGCTTGCTCTGTCACTCTTTTATTGCCATCTATGTTAAATTTCTGGAAAATTTCTTTTCCATGATCAATTCCTTCCACTTTACCATTGAATAACATGATGATGATGACGACGACAAAGACAATTATAATGATGAAGATGATGACAACTACGATAAGGATAACAATTACGATGATGATGGTGATGACAAAGACAATTATAATGATGAAGATCATGACAATTACGATAAGGATAACAATTACGATGATGATGATAACAATGATGATGATGATGACAATGGTGATGAGGAAGACAGTTATGGTGATGATGATGATAATTATGGTGGCAATGATGGCAATTATGACGATTGCAATTATGGTGATGATGATGGCAATTATCAACACTTGTTTTCACCGATTCCCTCTCAAATAGATAACCCCACTCTGACAAGCTAACTTCAGTCAATTACAATCTGCCACAACCATCAACTGGCCCCCTCATACTCTCACCAAAAATATGAGCCCCCACCTATTCATGAAAAGAAAGACAACAAAAAGAAGACTTACCGGTATAGCACTCATCAGTGTCAGGTTTTTTCCTGATCAGCTGGATCCCAACATAGGACAGTAGTATCAATAGAACTGACAGCAGCAGAAATATCTGGAATATAAAAAAAAAAGGATGGTTTTTATCCTTTAGTGTTCAGATGATTCTGTCAAATGTAATGCTTATTTATTCACATTGTTTTGAATTAACCATGCATTAGCTTCTGGCCACAAGATTTCGATGACATGATTGTTTATTTTTACACTGACATTGTAAGGTAGATGTGAGAGGCTAGATTTGGTCAGTACAGCATAATAGAATATTTTGGCTGGATATGACTGGTTCAAATGCTAAAAGGTTACGACACAGCAACTTTAGAAGCAAACCAGGAAGCCTCAACATCACTGGCTCTCAGCTGGGGTCCATATGAGCCATGGGGGTTCATTAAGATTTCTGGGGATCCATCATAGCAAAATAATAAATTGGAGATCCACAGGAGTACTTTAAGGACCCCTGAATAAATTTTTGATTCAGAAGTATATATTACAAGAAACAGCCAGGTTTCTTTAATGTTTTGCATAGTTTAACCTAGACAAGTTTATATATGAATAACAAAATAGGAATTTTGAAACACACACACACTGTCTAAAAGTCCATAAGTCAGAAGAAATATGCACTCATATGGCAGTTGCTATATTTCATTCCATAATTGCCATCACTGAAAAGCCCAAGGTCACATAATCAGACTGCAACCTATCACTGTTGTTGAACCCCTAGTACAAAACCAATTGGTAAGATTGGCCATGATGGATATATAATGCTGTACACTTTGATTAATGTGTGTGTGTGTATGTAATGTACACAGACACATACATGACATATATACATATCTATACACGCACACACATACTTTTTATGCATGAAACAACGATTAAAAACTACTCAATCCTGGAAGGAGAATAATCATTAAGCAAATGAAAGATAATGCTGAATAAATACAAGAATACTATTTAGCTATAGTTTCATCTTTCAAATCTTCATTAATAACATGTTTAATGCAAACAGCCACAAAAATGTACAGTCTCCATTGACAACATTTATCAAAGATTACCAAAGCTTACTACCACCACATAATAACGCATCAGCTCTCTTGCTGCCAATATAATTCCTGCTCTGCTATAGCTGGTGCTGTTATACAACTAGATTCAATGATAACAGCAAGATAACAGTCTTTGTACAGATTTTCCTATTACATAAGCACACACAAGGTTGAGAGATTAACTTCCACTCTACAGATGGAGGTGTTTGTGGTGTTTATGTTTTCCTCAATATCCTCCAGCAACGTCAAAAAGTGTTGTGAAACGGAGTTAGAAGGAAACTGGAACTGGGTCACATGACTTGATGGGAATTAAGTTAGCAGTTGTGAAATCCATGTCATTTTCTAGTTATTTTTTTCCTTTCTTCTTCCTTAACCATTTTGTTACTATATTTCAGTTACACTACACTGCCCTTGTTTCAGTTAATTTAAGAACAAGGAATTTAGAGAATAACTATCCGTTTATTTGTTTCAGCCATTAGATTGCTGGGGAACCGCTTGTGGTAAGTAGCTTGCTTACCAACTACATGGTCCCGGGTTCAGTCCCACTGCGTGGCACCTTCAGCAAGTGTCTTCTACTGTAGCCTAGGGCCGACCAAAGCCTTGTGAGTAGATTTGGTAGATGGAAACTGAAAGAAGCTCATCGTATATATATATATATATATATATATATGGAAATTAATAGTTATCGCCAGTGTCTGCGTTTGTCCCCCCAGCATTGCTTGAAAACCGATGCTGGTGTGTTTACATCCCCGTCACTTAGCGGTTTGGCAACAGAGGCCGATAGAATGAGTACTAGGCTTACAAAGAATAAGTCCTGGGGTCGATTTGCTCGACTAAAGGCGGTGCTCCAGCATGGCCGCAGTTAAATGACCAAAACAAATAAAAGAATACACAGAGCAGAAGACACTTAACCAAGATGTCACAAAATGGGACTGAACCCAGAATCACGTGGTAATAAGAAGCAAACTTCTACTACACTACAACACCTGCACCTAAAATAACTTTTATAAAATAAATTCATAAAATAATAAAGAATTTAGTAAAATAACTATTGCTATTTGTTTGGAACATAAATTAGCATAAAATTTTGATAGGTTTTAATTTATGTCAATTTAAAACAAGAACTTTGTATCATAAATGAAAGGAGAGGCAGTTTCAGATCAGACACTATTGAAAGGGTTAAGCAATCTCAATGGAAGTAGCTTTACCAATGAATTAAAAGGTATCTTCTTGGTTTGCCAAATGATCGATGTACTCTTCAGAGATATCTAGTAAATGGAAATAAGCAGATAGTACTGAAGTTTCTGAAGTAGCAAACTCAATTCCCTGACAACTTAGCTTCACTGAGATCTCTCTAAGATTACATCCTGAATTATAAACCTGACAATTTTATCTCGGTCTTAAAACTGTGCACTTTGAATCAATGCCAAACTAGGGAAAGAAGCAAATCACAGACATTCCACAAACATAAAACAGAATTTTAAACTAAATTATTAATCTAAAGTAAAATTTCTAAACATCTGAAAACGCTTGGAAGAATTTCAAACTAAAATCTCTCTCACATTAATGGAACTGGTGTATTTCCCAAAAACTACTACTGCTGCTGCTACTACTACTACAACTATTACATATACTACTACTACTATCACCACTATTACTATACTGCATCCTCAAATATGTTCCCCCATCAGATTTTGTTGCTGTTGTGGATATATTTCCCCGAAAAATCAAGCTTGCCGAACTAATTGGATACAAACGATTCCTTTCTGAGATTATAAGAGTGTTTGAATATAAGATTTAAATGAATAGGCATGGCAGTGTGGTTAAAAAACTCACTTTGCAATGATGTGCTTTCAGGTTCAATCCCACTGCATGGCACCTGGGGACAAGAATTTTCTACTGTAGCCCCAGACCAACCAGTGTTTTGTGAGTGAAGTTGGTAGATAGAAAAACTGTGTGGAAGCCCTGTGTGTGTGAGAGAGAGAGAGAGAGAGAGAGAGAGAGAGAGAAGAGAGAAAGAGAAAGAGAGAGAGAAAGAGAGAGAGAGAGAGAGAGAAAGAGAGAAAGAGAGAGAGAGAGATTGTGAGTGCGTGTCACCCCTACCCACCCTCATTACCACTTGACAAACCATGTTGGTTTGTTTACATCCCTGTAACTAGCAGTTTATCAACAGAGATTGATAGAATAAGACACAAATATACATATATATATATATAATATATATACACACATAGATGTATACACACATATATACACACATACACACACACACACATATATATATATATATATGCAACAAGCTTCTTTCAGTTTCTATCTACCAAATCTGCTCACAAGGTTTTGGTTGGCCAAAGGATATAGTAGAAGACACTTGCCCAAGGTGCCACACAGTGGGACTGGACCCGGAACCATGTGATTGGGAAGCAAGCTTCTTACCACACAGCCACTCCTGCAGTATATACACACACACACACACACACACAAATATATACAATATATAAAAACCCACAAGGAAAACACTTGGAGTGGCAGTCTTTCTTTTTGTTGTTCCAACAAGTGAAAAACAGGTAATCAAACTTGCTGGAATCAGTTAAGAACAAAAAATTCAGTGATGCCCACCTACATATTCCTGCTAGAAGAACAGGAATGCTAAACAACTGCAAAACATCCTGGTCCTTATAAATATCAAGAATTATATGAAACAATCTGTACAGGGGAAACAAACAACAAAATTGATGCCAAGTAATAAATCAACTTTCATGTACATTCCTTAGTAATATGCAACAATTTCTAATTAATTGTGGGTGTAAATTCCACATAACCAGTTTACTATAATTAATTTTAATAAGGTTACTACAGAGTTTGTATAATTATTTGGTAGAATTAGTATCCTAATCTCCCTTAAATCACACCACTGTCTTATAATCTAAATAAAGGACCAGCTAGTCATGGCTGGATTGCACTTGATCACGTGTTTACTTGAACATTGCTGAGCTAGGTCTAAATAACCACAACAATTAATTTCAACAAGCAAAGAACCTTTAAATCAGTGGTTCTCAACCAGGGTTCATATGGCCCCTTGGGGGGGGGGGGGGTCCATATAAGATATTTTGGTGAAATTTATCTGCAATAAGTTGGTTATACTTCTACAATACACAAAATATTTCAACAACCTTTTAATACAATTCTTAACATTTTAATTTTTTTTTTAAATGTGATTTATCAGTAGTGATGAAGCCATGGGTAAGGATAATATTATAAAAGCACACATGAAGAAAGGAGAGGAGAGTAAATAGTTAAATCAGATTAGCAGAAGTCTTAGAATACGGAACAATATGCCTTGTGGCAGTTATTATTTTTATTTTTTTTTGTAGTTCCCAACATATTAAATGGTTGCTCAAGGGTCTGTTCTTATCACTGGTTGCTTGCTGTTTTGTTGGGAGTAACTTCTAGTAAAAATTTTTTTATTAAACTGAAGAAAATTTACCATCTTTGGTATCTTTATCTTTTACTTATTTCAGCCATTGAACTGTGACCATGCTGGAGTACCTCCTTGAAAGGTTTTTGGTTGAATAAACTGATCACACTGTTTTTTTTAAAGTCAGGTCCTTATTCTATTGGTCTCTTTTGCCAAACCACCTAAGTTATGGAGATGTGAACAACTACTACTACCTCCACAACAACTACCAACACCACTACCATCATCACCACTACCATCATCACCACCACCACAAAACTAATGTAACACAACTGCTCTATATAGTTTAGTGTTAACCAAGGGCATATTTACCAAAGATGATAAATTCAATTTCCCTTTTTTCTTTTTATTATTATTAGAAGTTATTCCCAACAAGGCAGCAAACAACCAATGATAGAACAGCCCTCAAGCAACCATTAAGTATGTTGGGAATTACAAAAGAAATGGAAAGGGAAAATTTTATTTTAACTTAATGAGAAGTTGCCCCCAAGAATCATACAAAAAAAAAAAAAATGCAAAATTTGAAAACATTAAGATCATATTTATCTAAGAAAAACGAGAAGGAAGAGACTGAGTGCCACAAGACAAGAAGCTCATGGAGAGAAAATAGAGAAGAAACACTTCTTGAAGGAGGGAGCAACAAGGTATTGGGTTATCCCATAAATAATGCAGTTTTTCAATTGCATGAACTAAAAGTCAGAGGGGGATGGGATAAACTACCTGCATCAATTTGCTAGAAAAATAGTAATTTTACCTTGTCCTTATTCTTAGTGCAAATTTTAAAGAGTGCAGTTCGATTTTAACAGTTATTTTTACAAAGCTATCATAGAAGTGACAAAGGAGCATATTCGGTATATCTTGCTTTATGAGTTTAGTAAAGGCAACAATGCAACAGAATATTAATGCAGTATATGGGGATCGGACAATAAGTGTAAGCCAGTGTCAATGGTGGTTTCAGAAACTCCAAGTCAGAAACAACAGCCTAGAAAACGAGCCTCATCCTGGAAGCTTTGTAAGAGCTTGACAAAGACATCCTGAAAATCCTGGTGGAACAAAATCCCATCATAACTGTTGAGGAACTAGCAGAGAAGCTTGGATTTGGTCATTCAACCGTTCATTGACACCCGTGTGCCATTGGAAAAGTCAGCGAATTGGGTCAGTGGGTTCCTCACAAATTTTCTGAGTTTACTCACGTGCAGAGAGTGAATGTGTAATCTTCTTTGCTGTCACGCCTCACGAATGAACCCTTTTTGGACCGAATAGTGACTGGTGACAAGAAACGGATTCTCTATAAAAATTTCAAGTGCCGATGACAGTGGATAGGGAAAGGAGAAACACTGGCACACCAGGCTAAAGAAGGTCTTCACCCACATAAGGTGTTATCTGTTTGGTGGGATATGAAAGGTTTAGTCCACCTTGAACTTTTAAACCCAACCCAAATGATAACAAAGGAGATCTACTACGTGCAGCTTGAGCGGCTTAAGTCAGTGGTAGAAGAAAAACAACCATCTCTGGTTTCAAGACAAAAGGTGTTCTTCCATCAGGATAATGCTCAGCCACATACAGCAAGGATAACTTTCCAAAGACTGGAGAAGTTTGAATGGGAAATGATGCCTCATCCACCATATTTGCTGGACAATGCCCGATCTAATTATCATTTATTCTGCAGTCTTCAAAATTATTTGGACAGAAAAAATATGAATTCTGTAGACGAGATCAGAACAGTACTCAATGAGTATTTTTCATCCTGGGCAAGTGAATTTTGGAAGAGGGGCCTTGCAAGTCTACCAGAGAGATGGAAGAGTATTGTAGAAAATGAAGGAGAGTATATTTAAGATTAAAAAGGTACTTTGTCTTAATTTTGACAAATAAAAGAAGTATGAAAAAACCGCATTATTTATGGGATATCCCAATAAAAGGATGAGATTTAGCAGAAAAGTGAATTACTTGATTGGTAAATTTACAAAAGTACAAGGGAAGAAAGTTTGGCAAAACAACAACTTTGGAAGTATTTATAGAATAGAGATAAAGCAACAATGTCTCAACATTGAGAGAAAGGCTGAAGTTTAGTCGCCAAAACAGGACCAATAATGTCAGAAATCTGCTCCTGAATTCAATCAAGAAGAGAACGAACATATCATATAATACAATCCAGGCATAATTTGCTTTCAAATCTAATAATACATACACAAAAACAAAGTAAGGTGGAAGTTGTATTATATACAGAAATAACTTACACGTTTATATTCACGCCAGAGAAGTAGATTCAACGTGATAGCACACCCTACGACAAATCACCACCACATGCAACTGGTATTAACACATTTAATACAATGCATATCAAAAAGCTAATTAATAACAATTATGCATTGAGGAAAAGATGACACTAACTTAAAGACATCATCATATGTCTGGTTTCAATGCTGGCAAAGTTTGAACAACTGGTCATATCATGGCCTGAGTTAGTTCTTGTTCAGCGTTTACTACCCTTCCAAACAAGTTGACAGATCATACCTCATATGTTGTATTTTGGGCATGGTTTCTGTGGCTTACTATACAGAATGTGCTGATATTATTTCGATAAGAAGACATCTCTGGACAGGTTTCATTCTTATTAGACCTCTTCAACAAAGTATAGTCTTTACTGTATTTACCAAAATAGTGAAAAGAGAATCATAAAACATAATTAGCTTTCATCATTTACATGTTTCAGTTTTTCGATTGCACCCACACTAGGGCACTGCTTTGAAGGATTTAGTTAAACAAATCAACCCCTAGTACTTATTCTGTCAGTCTCTTTCGTGGAACTACTACATTACAAGGACATAAATAAACCAACGCCCATTGTCAAGTGGTGGTGCAGGCCAAAATCAAAGACACACATACATAGATATATACAGAGTGTGTGTGTGTGTGTGTGTGTGTGTGTGTGTGTGTGTGTGTGTGTGTGTGTGTGTGTGTGTGTGTGTGTGTGTGTGTGTGTGTATACACATATACATACACAGAATGGTTTTCTTTCAGTTTCCATCCAATCATAAGGCTTTGGTTGGCCTGGAGCTACAGTAGAAGACACTTGTCCAACATACCATACCATAGGATTGAACCCGGGACAATGTGGCTAGGAAACAAATTTCTTGCCACACAGCCACTGCTGTGCCTACATAATGTACAATAAATGAACATAAAAATTAACACATTTACTAAAATAATAAACCATTGAAGAAAAAATTACCCAGAGACACTATACACATGAAAAGCAATAGTTAATACTTCCTTAACTATCTTAGCATAAGCTTAACTATTGCTCATGTAGATGGCATTGCTGAGCAATTTTCCCAACAGTGATTTATCATTTGTTCATTCATTTATTTGAAATCTATTTTTCCAAGCAAGCAAGGTTTATATGATGGTATTTGAGCTACAACTTTCACAACCAGATGGTCTTCCTGTCACCAACACTTACCTATTTTGCCAGCAAAGAATGTTTTGTTTCCAAAGGAATTTGAAAGCAAAGAACTTACTGACAATTTATTGACAGAAAACGTCAACAAACATCATCAGTTGCAGCCCAACCACAAACAATAACATCACTGCTTGCAGGTGAGCTGCAAATAGTGATGTCATTGAATGTAACCATAGCTCAGTACGGATCGTGAACATTTACACGACAGACTTCTTCCTGTTTCTATCTAACAAAATCCTTCACATGACATTGGTCAGCCCAGGGCCATACAAGGCACTTTGGCCATGTTACCATGCAAAGGGACTGAACCCAAAGCTGTGTGACTGAGAAGTAACTTCTCAGCCATACAACCCTGTTCATGCATACACACATATAATCAGTTGTGTGTGTGTGTTTGCTATTATGTTTGTTCCACCCACTCGTTTGACAATTAGCATTGGTTTGCTTACATCCCAGTAACATAGCGATTCAGCAAAAGAGACCGATAGAATAAGTACAGACTTATAAAGCTAGATTATGACCAGATTAATCAGGATGTGATATGTGCTTTCTCTTCTTGATTGAATTCAAAAGCAAATTTCTTAACATTATTGGTTACTCTAATAGGCTCTAAATCAGGGGTTCTCAACCATTTTTTTATCTATGGACCCCTTTGATTATTATTTTACTTTGGTAGACCCCCACAAAGCCATTCAATGTTTAAAAACTGGTTTTATAGATACTTCTTTCAAAATTCCTATTTTGGTTTTCACACATCAACTTGGAGGTTGAACAATGTAAAATGCTAGAGAAAGAAACCTAGCTGTTTCTTACAATACATACCAATGCATAAATTGAAAGCAACATTTTTTCAGAGGCCTTTAAAATACTATTGTAGATCCCCAATTTACTCTTTTGTTGCGTGGACCCCAAAAATCCTATATGGACCCTCAGGGGCTATATGGACCCCAACTGAGAACCACTTATCTACATAGAATAAGTACAGACTAATAGAGGCCAATAACCCTACCTAGGGGAAAAAAGCCAAGTTACCGAAATTTCAATGACGGTGTAAAACCAACAAGACCTGGAAGCAACAGAAAAGACAAACTAGAGCTGAGAACAATGGAAGAAAATGTCAATGGCCTATTCTCTGAAGGAAGTAAAGGGTATACGCATATGTGTGTGCATTTGTTATGCCCAATATACTGCGAGGTCACTTAATCTCTGTGCTGTGTTTACACAAAGCTATCTGTCTCAGAAAAATCCAAAGATTTCATAGCACAAGAAAGACTTATTATACAACCCATGAAAAAAACATTAAAAAAAAAGGAAAGAAAAAAGGACATTAATATGTTAATAACTGACAGAACAACATTGAGTGACTGTAATGTTGTGTGAAAGAAACTTGAGAAGTCAAGGAACTACACAGACATAAATACTGAATAGAAAACATCACGGCATGTAAGTAATGTCTATTAACCTAGTTGTAATTAGTACAGCAGTAATAATAGACAATCACTCAGTTCTATAAAGATTCTCACAAGATGATTGCCTATAAATATAGACAGGTATATTTGAGAGAACAACTATACCGGAGTCTGTAAACAGTGAAAGAGCATCCTCTAATCAAATTGGTTAACTTTGTATATTTTTTATTTAGACATAGCCCATCCAAGATGTCCTTTATTCCTTGTGAGGATGAAAGGAAACTCCTGACACTACTTCTCAAACCATGAATAATAATAATAATGAAGATGATGATGATGATGATAATAATAATAATTACCATTTGCAATTCTGGTACAAGGGAAGCAATTTTTTGGAGAAAGGATTAGTTGATACCATCAACTCCAGTACTTGACTGGTACTTTATCAACACTCAAGCTGTCACTCTCTAGCCAACAAGATTATGGAGAGAGAGAGAGAAGTCAAATCACTCAGGCCATATCTGCCGTTCTCACTCACCTTCGAAATAAATTTGCTGGAGAGTAACATAACTCTACCCTCCAGCTTCCACTCTAAGTGGAACTTTAAAACAGTGATGAGAACTTGACAAGAGAGAAAAGTTACAATGTGTAATAAATTTTTTTTTTTTTTTTTTTTTTTTTTTTTGCCTTTAGCCTGTATAGGTGTTACTTCCTTTCTGCTTTTATCAAGAAATCAAAGGAAATGGCTACCATTCCCTTCAAACTTTGCTTTTGTGACCTGGACATCAGTATTTTGAAACTAACCTATTTTTCATTACATTTCAGATAGTCAATGCTGACCTGCTGAAGCAGAAATAACATTATAGCAAATATTCTGCTCAATGTCACAGATTTGCTTGTCAGTTGCTTGACCTTATCCATTTGAGCATGTCCCTTAGTGACTGACAATATCTGCATCACTGCTCTTGAGCAGGAGTAGTCAGGGAGCATCATAGCCATGTGTCGAGAGGGATTCTTTGGGGGTTTAAATAAATGTAAAAAAGCAAAGTTTGAAGGGAATATTAACTATTTTTCATACTTTCTAAAGATAAGCAAACAAGAAATGACAGTTGCTCCCCAAGGACAAAAATCATGTTACACAGTGCTATCTATCTTCAATACTTTCAGTACTACACATTCACCAAAACAACCAGACTTTCCCAATCAAAAGGAAATCAGTGGGAAATTTTCATGCTGGAATCAGCAGGCAACTGGATCCATAATCTCACAACAACAGCTGTTTGACAAAATCCAATAAATCAGCAATGACTGAACATTGAATAAGTGCATGCACAACAGATTATACATCACAGACAGGCTGGCTGATGGCACAAAGAGGACCAGAAGAGTACTTTTTGTGGCATCAAGTGTCTTGAACTGACAAAGCAGCCCAGTAGCCATGTCAAACCAGAGATTTCAAGAAGGATAGGAATACCAAGATGATTCTGAACAGATTAGTGAATGACCAAATAATAAAATAGCATACCTTATACAATGAAGGCACATGGCCTAGTGGTTAGGGTGTTGTACTCAAGATCAAAAGATTGCTGCTTCAAATAACAGATAGGGCAGGGCAGTGCGTTGTGTTCTTGAGCAAAGCACCTCATTTTACATTGCTCCAGTCCACTCAGTTGTAAATGAGTAGCCCTGTGACAGTCTGGCATCATATTCACTTATGCACCATGGAAACCAGCCCTGAGTCCTAACTCTCAAAGCAGTAATGTCCAGGGGTTGATGATGATGACGATGTGGTCTTACACATTTAACAACACAGACACAGACATTGTTGTATTGATATACTGCTTGATATACAGAAGAAAAACCGCTAAGCATTTAGCATGCCGGGCAAAATACTTAGCAGTATTTCATCTGTCTTTAAGTTCCGAGTTCAAATTCCACCAAGGTCAACTTTGCCTTTCATCCTTTCGGGGTCAATAAATTAAGAACCAGTTGCGTATTGGGGGTCGATCTAATCGACTGGCCCCGCCCCCAAAACTTTCTGACCTTGTGACTAGAGTAAAAAAGTATAGTGATATACTGCTTGTCTACCAATTCTGCTACCAACAATAATTTTTTTTTTTTTTATTGTATTTTATCACAAGTGCAATGGATAAGGAGACATTACAAGGATAAGTTACAAACCAGTGGAGGTTAGGATCAAGGATTAGGCACATAAGAAAGCAGATGAGAAAAAACAATATAAATGACAATGTCTCCATAGGGACACAGCCATTTGGGGTATAGTCAGAAACCCTACAGATTCTGGGTTTTTCATACTATCAAGAGCAAGAGCCCTGTCCCAGCAGTGGTCAACAGCCATACATTTACATACTCAGAGTAAACCCATTCACTCAAGTCATACATTCACATGCTATGTATAGACCCAATCACTCAAGCCATACTCAATCCCTTTCAGGAAATTTACAGGAATGCAATACTTCCTCTCCTCATCCTCCTCTGTGAGTTGATTTGAGTTCATCAAACGGGAAGGTCCTTATCCTCAATCTTATTAATCTCATCCCCCAAACTATTTCTCTTCATCATAGCCACCAAACATAGAGGAAAAACTGACCATCCTTACTTCATCATTATTCGATGTCCACTTTTTCATGCCTGCATGGGTTGGATGGAATTTGTTGAGGCATGGTTTCTTTGGCTGGATGTTTTTCCTGTTGCCAACCCTCACCATTTCCAAAGCAAGCAAGCAAGATAGTATTTCACATGACAAGACATATTTTTAACAGAAGACCAGAAACAAACATCACTTGTATGACAGGGACTTGCAACAATCACACACTATCAAGACAAGGTACACACACGCACACACAAAATGGGCTTCTTTCAATTTCCATCTCACAAATTCACTCACAGGGTTTGTACCCTAGTTAACCCTTATGTCACCATATTCCTGTTAAATTACATGTTTTTCTTTTGCTTTATTTGGAAAATAATGAAGAATAGATAGTAAAATAATTATCTCGTTATTAAGCTGATGCTTGAAATAAATTAAACATGAAATTTTAATGGGAGGTTTTAATTCAAACCACTTTAAAACAGAGTTTATACCATAGAACCAGGGGCAGTTTGGTATGAAAAGGGTAAATGAAAATAAAAATTACATGACCTAGTAGGTCATAATTTGATAACATTACTTGGATTAACACATTAAGCCAGATTTAGATTTTAGTAGGACTCATTGAGTAATGCATTTATAATTCAGTAAGTCACAATGAAATTTTATTCCCTATGGTCATAAAGTGTGACACAACTTAAGCTTCAAATAAAAGCTGGTATACTTTGAACACATGTCTGCTACACCAGCACTAAGTTAGGGCTAAACAACAACAACACAAAAACAAACACCAAAGTTCAACTGCTATATTAACAGACCAAAGCCACAATAGTTATGGACACTATGCTCACAGATTCCAATTTCGCTATAGCTTACATTGATGACATACTCATAAAAAGTGAATCTCGTGGTCAGCATACCGAGCATGTTAAAAAGGTGAAGAAAAAAAAATTTATTTCCTTCCAACAGAAGTCAATCTCAAAAGGGGAAATGTTGTGGTGATAGACATTAACACCACTGGGTAATTAACAGATGGACTCTTTGGGCTATTATAAAGAGTAACATTATCATTGAGATGACAGAGAGTATTTAGAGTCTCAAGTAGCAGTAGTCAAAAGTATATTTTTGAATTCATTGCTTTACTTCCAGTTTGTTAAATCGTATATCTAAAATGCAAGGATACAAAAGTTACCAATCCACCTGAGACCGATCTTGATTCCAGGACAAAAACATCCTGTTTTAGAGTGATCTAAATTAAAATCTTCCAGCAAAATTTGATGCTAATTGGAGGCTTCAAACACCAGCTTAATAACGACCAAATTATTTTACTAATTTCTTAATTTTTTAAAAAATTAATTGAAACAAAGAGAGAATATTGCAACAGAAATACAATAAGGTTAAATTTCCCAACAAATTTGAAGAATTCTTCCCCCAACTTTTTTTTCTATTATTAAGGTTTTTTTCACATGAAAAAATCTGTCTAGTAGTAAAGACCCACTAATAGTACAGTGATTAAAAGAACTGGAATAATGTAAACTAGAGCAGGTTGTTTATTCATTAGTCAAAAATATAGGACAACAACAAACCTTTAATAAGAACAAGGTACAAACAACCACAAATACCTATTGTCATTAGATGTATAACTAACAATGATTGTATTTGTGCTTCTGTGTTGCTTGACGTATAAAATCTGATACACATAAATTGGGGCACAGTAAATGTAACTAGGGAGCAACTCTCATTGCAGACATGGATTGCCTGAAACAAATCCCATCAGAGATTTTAAAACTCACTTGTATAGCTCACTCGGCAGTGAGAGAGAGAGTGTGAGAGAATGGGTATACATGGGTGTGTGTGTGTGAATAAATGCTAAGCAATTTGCTTTTTGTAACAATATATCAAATGTGTGTCATTTTTTTCTCAAGGTTTCAAGGTTTTGATTTTGCCCAGGTTGAGAATTGTATTAATCGGGTTGCTGTTTCATCTAAAATGTACAGCAAGTAATGATCATATTATGCTGCTATACCCATGTGGTTTAGCTAGCCAGTAAGTCAACAATATTATATCATATAGGCGCAGGAGTGGCTGTGTGGTTCCAGGTTCATTCTCACTGCGTAGCACCTTGGGCAAGTGTCTTCTACTATAGCCTGGGGCCAACCAAAGCCTTGTGAGTGGATTTGGTAAACGGAAACTGAAAGAAGCCCATTGTATATATGTATATACATATGTGTGTGTGTGTTTGTCTCACCAACATCGCTTGACAACTGATGGTGGTGTGTTTACGTCCCCATAACTTAGCAGTTCGGCAAAAGAGACCGATAGAATAAGCACTAGGCTTACAAAGGTCAATTTGCTCAACTAAAGGTGATGCTCCAGCATGGCTGCAATCAAATGATTGAAACAAGTTGATTTAGTAGACAGAAACTGAAAGAAGCCCATTATGTGTATGTGGGTGTTTGTCCCCCACCACTACTTGACAACTGGTGTTGGTTTGTTTACATCCCTGTAACTTAGTGGTTTGGCAAAATAGACCAATGGAATAAGTACCAGGGTTAAAAAATTAAAAAAAGCACTTGTGTGGATTCATTTAAGTACAAATTCAAGGTGGTGCCCCGGCATGGACGCAGTCTAATGACCAAAACAAGGTATGTGTGTGTGTGTGTGTGTGTTTCCTTGTTTTGACATCATGTGATAGTTGTAAATGAGGATCACTGTCAGACAAGCATTTCCAATATTCTGCAAAACATGTCTGGCTATGGGAAAATATGCCTCATCAAAATTCTATCTTACCCATGCGACCATGATAAAAGTGAACGTGGTGTTGGTGATGAAAATAAAAGGCACAATGACTTATTCAAGGTTGGTGATAAAAGGTCATGTAACAACTGCTTCAGCAAGTAAATTGTTTCACTCTTTTCTTACACTTGGCATATATAAGTGGGGCTTCAATGAAACAAGTGAGTGTATAGGACTTACATTATGTGCAGATTTAATATAGACAAAAACCGAATGCATTGCAAATGACAGGATCAAAATGTTGGCAGATGTATGCAGGAGAGATGGTACAGAAATATAATGCATGCTCAATGAAAAATTTCTGTGAATTGATTGTAGAAGATACTGATGGAACAAATGCAAATAAGAACTAGCAGACTGAGGAAGCAGCAGAGAACATCTGGTTAATTATTAGGTATCACTGAGGAGATCAAGATTAACCCTTTCGTTACCAACCCAACTGAAACTGGCTCTGTAGTAGAAATGTTTTGTTTTCATAAGCTTTGCATTAAAATCTTCCAACAAATCTTAGTCACAATTTATGTTCCTAACACTAGCTTAATGATAGCTAAGTTATTTTACTAAATTCTTTGTTTTATTTAAAATAATTGAAAGAAACACAAAGTATTTCAAAATAAATATGGTAACGAAAGGGTTAAGGGAGTGATGTTGATGGAATATAAACAAGACTAGAAAAAATAAAGCTAAATCAAATGATATGATCTGATTCAATCTAACATAGCAGACCAGATTTTAATAAGCCAAACAAATGATGAAATAATGGCTGCATCTTTTTGTGACTTACATAACAATTCTGAGTTCGAATCCTGCCAGAATTACACACACACACACACACACACATATATATTATCATCATCATTTAATATCCTTTGGTTAGATGGTTTGATAGGATCTGCTGGGTCGAAGGACTACATCATGCTCCAGTGTTTGTTTTGCCATGTTTCTATAGCAGGAAACCCTTCCTGGCACCAACCACTTGACATTATGCAATGGGTGCTGTTTTCATGCCACCAGTACTAGTGAGGTCACTATGGAGCTTGCAAGATTATGAACCCCAAGGTCAGGAGCAGCTTTACACTAGAAGATGAGGGACTAAAGTAGGAGAGAAGTGGGGAGAGAGCAAAACAGGTTTATGACTATTTGCATTTTAGAAGGGAGAACAAGCATGATTAGGCAGAGCTGCAAAAAGATAAATAAGTGGTAATGCGGTGTCCAGGTGGCCCCTCAAGATATGAGCCAAGTAGAAGTGAGCGGGGAACAAGGAACAAGGAGTGTGAGTGGTTGGGTGGGGGAGCAAGACATGAGGGACTGGGAGGAGGGAGATCGGCAACAGCTGTAAAGATTAGGCAGAGCTGAAGGACAAATGTGGGGAATGATTATTCAGGGGTAGGGAACGACCAGGGATGCAAGCTTTGAGTTTGCCCATCTGGGTACGTTTGCATTCCAGGTAATCTTCACATGACATCATCTGAGCAAAAACAGTGATATCAGGTTTATATCCCATGTAAACAATACCTCTTGTAACTCAGCAACTGCAACATATGAAGGTCAATGAAATGAAAAAAAAATCCCTTACTTGTAAAACAAGTAAGAGTTGGCAACGAGAAGGGCACTCAGTATAAAATACTGCAGCAATAAGTCTCCACCAAACCCATACCAGCATAGAAAAGTGAACATAAAACGACGAAAATAAACATCCTAGTAAACTAAAAGGAGAACATGTAAACAAACATGTTTGTCTGATACATTTACTTTTTTTTTTTTGCTACTTTTTTTTTTTAATCACATGATTAAAAGTTTATGGAAGAAAACTTGATCATGTCATAAGACACCAAACAGTTGATGCAGTGCCTCCATCACATGACCATTCTCTTACCCATACATATACATATTCTCCACCCTGCTTGCTCAGTGACACATTTAATTTGCAAATATACTATCTACATCCTCTTTGCATGGTTCTTGCCTTCTCTGCTCACATTTATTCCTCAGTACTGCCTCAAAAAGATTTGTTAAAAAATAAAAGAAGACAGTCTTGAAACATCAAGATGATTCTTCTCCCCATGGCATAGAAACTTATGAATTGCTCTACATCAAAGTAAATATTCAAGGTTTTACTCGAAGACAAGCATTACTCATGAAACGCACACCATACACATACATGAAGACACACATGCTCACGCATTTTCTCTCTCATCTGCACTCACAGAATCCATTATGCCACACAAATTCACCAGTGCATGCACACATACAGATGCACATTCACATACATTTTCCCTTTCTCCCTCACATCTATATAAATATAGAACCTGCAAACATGGAGACAGACAAACCAGAAGCAGACCTGAAGCAGAGAAGTTACAAATGGCAACAAAAGGACTTTCACAAACTTGGCTGACTGACTAACAGAACGATTAATCAAACAACTGATTAGTTAATCAGTTAAATCAGGGGTTTTCAAACTGTTGTCCGCAGACCACAGGGGGTCTGCAAGGACAAGACAGGGGGTCCGTGGACAGCAAATACTTTTTATGGGCAATTTGATTTTATATATGTTTTTTAATCGAAATCTTTTAATTGACAATAAACCTATTTGTTAAATACTGTTAAATAAATAAATGTAAAAATATATGTTATTTTAAGCAAATATTTATGTATAAATTTCATAAGCGTTTATAAGGGGGTCCCTAAGGTAAAGCCTGAAATATAAAGGGGTCCGAAAGTCAAAAAGTTTGAAAACTTTTGAGTTAAATGATTAACTAATTGACAAATAAAAATAAAGTGAAATAAAATTGAGTGCCTTGTTTGTCATTGGCATAATGACTGTCTCAAGATTCAACAGAATGTTGTATCAGTGTTATGCTAGCATTGATTTCTAATTGTGGCACAAGGCCAGCAATTTCAGAGGAGTGGGTAAGTCAATTACATCAACCTAAGTGCTCAACTGGTACTTATTCTATCGACTCCAAAAGGATAAAAAGCAAACCTGACCTCAGCAGAATTTGAACTCAGAATGTAATGCTAATATTATTGCTGCATTACATGTGTTTTACATGGTCACAAGTGTTCAAGACTAAGGTGACTACCAATTCACTGTCAGAAAGCACAGTTAATCCATTATGTCAGGAAGCTTTTTTAAAATTGATTATGTGCAGATATCATCACTTAATAACAACGACCTTTCAGTTAACGACTCAGCAATAATAGAATCTTATCATCGTTGCTTTGTCAATGGACATTTGTGATGATAAATAAAACCGGTTTCCATCAAAGGCAAATATGGTAATCATTTGAGAAAAAGTTTCTGTTATGGTAAAACCCTTGGAAAGTGAGGAAATGATATTTAGCAGTACAACATCTCTGATAATGTCACCACTTCATAATCATTTAACATCCACTTTTCCATGCTTCCTTGATGACTCAGATAAAATTTGTTGAGGCAGCCACAGGCGTGGCTGTGTGGTAAGAAACTTGCTTCCCAATCACATGGTTAGAGGTTCAGTCCGATTGCATGGCACCTTGGGCAAGTGTCTTCTACTATAACCTCGAGCTGACCAAAGCATTGTGTGTGGATTTGGTAGACGGAAACTGAAGGAAGCCCATCGTATATATATATGTATGGATATATTTGTGTGTGTGTGTGTGTGTGTCTGTCTCCCCTCCATCGCTTGACAACCGATGTTGGTGTGTCTACATCATTATTTGATGTCTGTTTTTCGTGCTGGCATAGGTTGGACGGTTTGACAGGAGCTGACCAGCTGAAGGGCTGTTCAGGTTCCATCTGTTTTGGCATGGTTTCTGCAGCTGGATGCCCTTCCTAACGCCAAAATATAATATATATACAGCTCAAGAGTAACAATTGCAGGCAGACTAATTAAACAGAATCAGCTACATCATCTTTTTCTATGCGTGTTGTTCATTACCACTTTACTGGGAATCCAGCAGAGATGACGTTTAACCTATTCCTGCCACAGCACCAATATGGCATGACAGGGTTAAGACGATAAGTAACACCAACAGTCAAATTACTGGAAAATTTCAGAATTTATAGACTGATCTGAATAAACTAGAGTTTTTTAATAATAGAGAAAAAAATGCCATTTCAAACTAAAACAACTTGATAACTTACTCATTGAAAATTTAGGAAAGTTTGATGGAAACTGATAAAGGAATTAATGCTGTCGGTGTTGTTGCTGTTGAATTTTTCATCTTTTATACGTTTCAGTCGTTGGACTGTGGCCATGCTGGGATACTGTCTTGAGGGGTTTAGATAAACAAGCCAACCCTATTACTAATTTTTAAAGTCTATTACTAATTCTGTTGGACTCTACTGTCAAACTACTATAGAGAGGTAAACAAACCAACATCAGATGATGCCAAGTGGTGCTGGGGGACAAACACACACATTACTACATACGACAGGCTTGTACATAGTTTCTGTCTACCAAATTCACTCACCAGACATCAGTCAGTCAGGAGCTATAGTCGAAGACAGATAACCAAGGTGACACACAGTGTGACTGAACCCAAGATTACTGGATTGCAATAATAAAAAAAAAAAAAATCCATATGAAACAAGATGTTGATAGTTTGCCATAAATCTGGGAGTTTAAAATTCCAGGAAAATTGTGAGTTTAGGGGGTTATAAAGCTAACAACGTTTTTAAAGAAAATATCAGGTCATGCTATTTTCAGGCAAGATCATTACCAACACACATTAAACCATCTGTCATAACAAAGGTTGAAGAAACTAATTAATGACAGACAGTCTTTTTTTTTTAAAAAAAAAAAGGTTCCTTCTCATAGGAATAAATAGGCCTCTCTTTAAATGGTTGAGTGTGCGGAAGGCAGATGGAGGTCTCAGAAAATGGGGAGATTATCAAAGAGCAATTGAGCAAATTTTTTTCATTTTTTTTTTTCAGATTCACATCCAACAGGTACGGGAATAGTTGTGTGGCTATGAAGCTCATTTTCCAACCACATGGTCTCAGGTTCAATTCCTATGTGCAACACCTCAGACAAGTGTCTTCTACTATAACTCTGGGCCAACCAATACCTTGTGAGTGAATTTAGTAAACAGGAACTGTATGGAAGCCCATTGCATGAGTGGGAGTGGTTGTGCATGTAGGGGGGTGGGGTGTATACGCACACACATACATACACGAATGCGTCTGTCAGTGTCCTTCCCCCACCTGCTTGACAACCAATGTTGATCTGTTTATATCCACATAACTTAGTAGTTCGACAAACAATCTGCCAAATGTAATGCTCATTTATTTCCATTGTTATGAATTGTCATGCAGTTTCAAGATTATGATGATGTGATTGTTTATTCTTAGAATGACATTGTAGGGTAGGAGTGAGAGGCAGGATCTAGCTGATTTGAACATAAAACAGGTAGAATATTTGGGAAGGATACGGTCAGTTTAAAAGCTAAAGGGTTAAAGATGGTAGAAACAATTAAGTCAAAGGCAAAACTCAGAAAATGAGAAACATTAAAAACACAAGAGAAAATCAAAAACGTTTTTGTTCTGCCAGTTCAAAAATCTTAAGTACATCAAAATTAAAACTAAAAACCTGAACACCTAAAGCAAAAAATTACCATTTTAAGAGAAAAATAACTCAATTAGACACATTACCCTTCTTTTTCAAGATTAAAGCATTGGTTTTCTTTTGGTTTCTTTTTATTTGTTTCAGTCATTTGACTGTGGCCATGCTGGAGCCTTTAGGTGAACAAATCGACCCCAGGACTTAAATTCTTTGTAAGCCTAGTACTTATTCTATCAGTTTTTTTTTTGCCGAACTGCTAAGTTATGGGGACATAAACACACCACCGACCGTTGTCAAGCGACGGTAGAGGGGTCAAACACAAACACACAAAGATATATATGACAGGCTTCTTTCAGTTTCCGCCAACCCAATCCACCCACTAGGCTTTGGTCAGCCCAAGATATAGTAGAAGACAAAATAGGGTATATCACTGGACCATTTAATAATGAGAATTATGGATGTAAAACTACCAAAGAATAAAACCAATGAAAATCTTTTCCCAGACTTGTCAATGTCTATGAAAAATGCATTGATTATTATTTAGAGAACATATTGTGGCTTGCATTGATAGGTAGACTCGGTGTCCCATTTTCATGGAGTGTTCAACAATAAAAGGCATATGTGGAATATAAACTGAGCTTAGTTTCAATATCAGTAGTTTAGATTTCTATCACAAAAGAGATTGCTTTAACAATCAATTCAAGTAAAAATGCTATTATCATGAATACTTTCACAAGATAGCTACCATGTACTATATTTATCAATAGTGTTTACAGCTGAAACAAGATACGCAAATAACGATAGGGAAGCCTTGGCAACTGTACAGTGAATTTACTTGAAGAGCATAATATTTCTGCCTGGTCAAAAATTTTAACTGGCCTCAGATGATACACCGTCAGAGCGTACTTTCAGCAACAATTCAGTAGCATCTACACATTATCTTACGGTGGGCTTTTTTGATTATGAAATATGTTATGCAAAAGGATCTGGAAATACCCCATGTTGATGTATTGTCACAGACGCAATTTAATAATCATGTTGGTTTGGATGAATGAGGATTTTGTTTCTTTTTTTTCATATCTCTATTGTAGAAACTGATGTTATATGAAACTTAGAGGCTGCCAATTACATTACGGTGTTAATTATTATTAAAAAAATTTCAATAATAACTGGATAAATTGTTCTATTGTTGACAGGCCATTGAAAATTAATAGTTGATGGTATCAAGTGTAATGAATAATTAATTGTTCCATAAGCTGAATGAATAACTGACAACAGCTGTGCATGGTGATGTACACTCTGGCTCAATGGCAACAAGAAATTAGATAAAATTAGAAACATGATGGCTACATTAATATGACAATGTGGATGTCTTACATGGTGAGATATGAAAACGGTTTGGCTGTTAATTCTATCAGGACAAATGACCAGATAGAGAATATCTTGTTAGCTCAGCTCAAGTATCTACGTAGAAGTTTTATCTTTGTGTCATATCTTGAAAGTTATGTTTCTATGATTGACTTAAAAATGGCTTTTTCTATGATAACATGTGGGAATGAGAACAAGCCAAAACTAATTTATATAATGGACCTTAAAAAAAAAAACCAACAAGTGTACTGGGGTGATACGTGTGACGCGAGCAAGAATAACTGAATCTTATTTATGTTGAAAATAAATTTTTTGAAATAACTGTTCCAGGAATTCAAAGGAAAGTCTCCCTTGTATTTCATCATGTAAGGTGGCTGACATGTGCTGGAGTTTTATACATACATGATCTAAAGGAATTAAAACATGGGTACTAATCTGGGACATTTAGGATGCCTACCTTCTTCCAAATATCTAGAAGGGTTATTTCAAAAAATTCCTTTTCTGCATCACGAAATTGTAAACGATGCTATTGGCTTCAATATTGGCTGGAAATTGTTTAAGATGGGTGGTGAGTAATGAGTTTTAAGTAAACAATATGATAATAAAAAAATGACTGTCAAGTTATAATAATAATCCACTAATTTAATTAGCAGCGAGTTTCCTTCATTGTTTGTCTATCCCTATGATATGCAGATCAAAAGTAATTAGCTGCTTTATTACATCATTATGTGTTTGAATTTTCATGGAAATACTGACAAATCATAAGAGCTGAATATGGAGCAGGAAAGTACATAAAGCTTAAATGCCTATATACAAATTGAGTGTGCATGTATGTTTATAATGTATGTATAAGAGGTTTGCAGATTGACAGAATTTTTAGGGTATCCCTACTCTTTATATTCTCAGGGCAAACACCACCAAGGTTAACTTTTGCTTTTTATCCAATAGCATAGCAGCAGTGAAGGAAGGGAAGGGGGCCCACCCAGAGCAATGCTTTTATGGGGTTAAGCACTTTTAGGTCTACTGTGTAAGCCTGTGTATGCAGGGGTCTGTCAGAAGTGGAGGAGCGACAAATTCAAGGGTTGCCTCAGGCAGCACAAATTTAAGCTACACCACTGCCTTTATCTTTCTGGGGTCGATGTAATCAATTGTTTGTTCTCTTCCCCACAAAATATCTGGCCTTGTGCCTATAAGAAATAACATTTTATTCATTAAATCAGTGATTCTCAACCAGGATCGATCCATGCAGCAAAATAGTAAATGGGGTTCCAAAATACTGTTTTAAGGGGGTCCCTGAAAAATTTTTGCTTTAGATGTATGTATTGCAAGGAACAGCCAGGTTTCTTTCTCTAACGTTTTACACAGTTCAACCTACGCAAGGTAATGTGTGATAAACAAAACAAATAGGAATTTTGAAAGATGTTTCTACAAAACTAGTTTTTAAACGTCGAATGACTATGGGGGTCCACTGGAATAAAACAGTAATCAAAGGAGTCCACAGATAAATAAAGGGCCAAGAACCCTGCATTAAATGATAAAGCAGTGCGTATATTTTATTTAATTAATAACTTCCAATTTCAGTAAAGTTTGCCACAATTAATTAACTGTAAGACTACAATTAGTGATAATGATAGAATGAAGAGGAGTATCAAAACATGGCAAGTAACAAACAATACATAAAGGAGTATCTCTTATCCTACACTTGTTTCAGTCATGATGGGGCACACAGATGTAAACAAACCATCACTTGCCAAGTGGTGGAGGGGGATAGACACACACACACACACACAACTGTGGCCATGATAGGGCACTGGCTTGAAGGATTTTACTCAAACAAATCAACCCCAGTACTTATTTTATTATTCTCTTTTGCTGGACTGCTAGGTTACACAGATGTAAACAAACCATCACTTGCCAAGTGGTGGGGAGGGATAGACACATACATACACACACGTATATGTGTATATAGATAGGGAGAAAGAGAGACAGACAGACAAACAGAAATGCAGTGCATTCCAGAAGTTTTTAGATTTTTTTAAGGAGCGGTAGTTATAACTGTCCAAGCTACTGAAATTTTAGAAAAACCATTTCTTTTGAGCTAAGCTGACCTGCCAACTTTCATTATTCCGGATTGAGGAAGTGGGTATAACAACACTTTGAACACACCCTACAAAATACTACTTGTCACAGCTAACTAGTTTGCAGAATGCAATTGGGGCGTGAAAATAATTTGGAAGCTTGCTATGCAATAAAGTTTTGTGTTGAACATGGCAGAAATGCAACAGAAATTTATGAAATACTCCAAACTGCTTATGGATTAACTTGTATGACCCAAGTATCTATTGGGTTGTCTGGAAAGTTCGTGCAGATTTTTAAAGGAAAGAAAAAGCTCAATAAATACTTGCCATTACATTTTTAATCAACCAAATATGAACCATTTTGTTGCACAATGCGTCTCCATCTTTCCTTTAACTTGAAAATACCCTCTTAACAGAATTGAGGTGGTTTCATGGCAAATAAGTTGAAAGGTAAGCTACTATAAAACGGCACGAACTTTCTGGACAACCCAATATTTTTCACTGGCATAAGAGGCCAAAAAACATGTCCATTAGGAATCACATGATGATCTCACTTTTTTTTAACAGAAAAGGCATCATCTACATCCACTGGATTCCTCCTTAGCAGATGGTCCACAAGAAGTACTTTGTGGAGGTTTTGAGGGAGCTTAGGAAGAGATTTCATCGCAAAAGGCCAGAGCACCTGCACCATTTGATCATGATAACCAAGTATTTGACAGAGACAGGCATCAAAACTGTACTTCGCCCTCCCTACAGTCCAGACCAACCTTGCTCCCTGTGACTTTTTGTTGTTCCCCAAGATGAAGGAGGTTGTGACAAGAGGTCCCCAGAAGTGGCTGCAGTGTTACAAGTGCACTGATGTCAGAGGATCCTACTTCAAAGGAGATTAGAGATTTGGGCTTTGAAATTAAATGTTTCTCTTGAAAAAGTTTCAAAACTTCTAGAACACGCCTAGTGTGTGTGTGTGTGTGAAGATAAGGTCCAAGGATCAAGGTGTTGGAAGTTAGTGAGCTTTGGGCAGTCCATAGATCAAATCTCCTGCAGGTTAACATGGGGTCCCTTGACAACAATGTGAACTTCATTTGATTAAGGTATTTTGTCCCAGCGAGTAGATTGCGGATTACCCCTCGTTTGGATAATAACTATTTCTGACATTCTGCTAGCTATGAAACCTGTAGCATACGCTTGAGGGAAATTCCTCTCTCTCTCTCTTATATTTACATAAATACGAACGTAGTAGATAACAGCTAGCCGCTCTCAGGTGGCTAAATCGATGCAATGAATGGTATTTTTAATCGGAAACTAAAAGGAAAACGAAACAAGAGAGAAAGAGGAAAATATGTAAAAGATAAAATAGATAAAGCATCTTGTTTAATGATGGGAGGGGGGGGGTATGCATTCTTTTTTTCTTTTTGCAGAACTTTAAACTCACTAAATGACTGACATTTTGATATTAGGTTAACATTATACAGACACGTATTTGTATGTGAGGGTGACATACGTATATTGCCAGAAGTACACACATACGAATTATACAAACACACACACATATATATATATATATATATATATGGATGGTGTATAAATGCCATTACACATATATATTAATAAGAATAAGTATGTAAATACAAACTTGTGGATGAAGTTTTGTGTAAATTTTACTTTTTCAGAACTTTAAACTTACTAAATGACTTTAAATAAAATTTAAAAAATAATAATAAAAGGGGTACTATTATGTTATAAAAACACAATAATAAGGAGTATGACGTGTGTGTAATGATAGAAGTAACATCATCTATAAATTTACATGAGTCATGATGTACACGTATTACACCAGTATACGGACAGAAAACAACATTACTATCTCAACAGTTTATCCCCGTCTTCCATCCAAAACCAAGTTAGTCATTCCTTCATTCTTCATCATCCAAGTAGAGACGCGAGAGAATGTCTGATGATGGGTGACACTGACGAAAAAGGAGG
The DNA here is from genome assembly GCF_046866305.1 of Octopus bimaculoides. Lineage (NCBI taxonomy): Eukaryota > Metazoa > Mollusca > Cephalopoda > Octopoda > Octopodidae > Octopus > Octopus bimaculoides. The sequence goes on from NC_142943.1 coordinate 11,513,938, forward strand.
CGACTGTTGATAGGGTGTCATCTAAGCAGGACCCTTCACAACTAGTCTCTGAGAGGGAGGTTAAATACATAACCTTTGCTAGTCCAAAGCATTTTCATAAGTTTGTCCCAAACGTCAATGGTTGTATCCAGATTTTTAGTCAGCCCCTTTCTCCTACGAGAAATGCTATGAATAATATAGAGGTGTCCTTTCATAAGTTCCAAATTTGGTGGTTGAGAAAATTAGAAATGTGTACCATATATGATGCATTGATACCAGGGAAATATGCCCAATGTATCACATGTGATACACAGATAGGCGACGTGTAGAGGGTTTTTGTTTTTTTTATTTCCCGCTAGGACATCAAGTGTTTAATTGTTAAGATTCAGTTTTCACTCTCGACAGTGGACGCCACTGTCCAAGCGTCTTAATCCATGCAGACGTGAGCGATCCTTGACTTTAGGACATCACTTTCACTTTCCAAAATTCAAAGATCGACTATTTGAATGTAACATTAAAGTAAATGGAACGCATTAATTATGATATATCTTCTGCCACCTTTGACAAATAAGGTATAGGCTACCCCCTTACTGAACTTTCCGCGGGAATTCCCACATGATCGATAAGGCAGCATTTGATAATGTTAGTACTAGAGTGAGGGATTATATGGGGTGCTTAAACCAGATTTCCGCCAAATACATTTCCCAAACGGATGGTTAAGGTTGGAATAGCATTAATCATACGTCAGCTCGAACATGCTTGACCTGGGGCAAAACAGCAACTTATTCTCCGCTCTATAACCTGGGCCTTTAAGTGTTATATACCTCCACCATTGATACAAAATATAAACCACAACTTCCCAACCACTGGGGAAAACAATCTAACACGATTTAGAAAATACTACAACGATAGTGACTGGATTGAAGAACGAAACAGGGAAGAAAGAGATAAGAAATCCAAATGCAAGTAAAATGTACTTTGTCGGTGACCTGGTTTCGATTTCAATTGCAACCTTTCACTTGACATCGCTAGGACTTGTAAAAGAAGAGAAAAAAAACCTGTGTTACGCATTTGCACTTACAATCTGAGAAGTATTACCTACGTGGTAGTATTAATGTAATGTTAGAAGAGATTGAGGGTCGTGTACCTTAAGCAATCAGTAAATCGAACTGGCCAGTGAGTGAGATTTTGAACTCAATCTGGTATAGTGTGCGAAAGGATTAAAACAAAATAGAGAAGAATTCTTTAGGAGACACCTCTTTCAATCCTAACGGGAACAGCAACAAAGAAAGACACCATGTTAGAGCGTAAACAAACGGTAGCACTGGTTGAAACATGAGTGAGAATTGTGTCATGGGTAGCATGGCCACTTGTAGTAGTGGTAGTAGTTAGTCTCTTGTATAGGTATGACGTTTCAAAATTGAAGATAGGAGGGGGTGTTCAATTATCTTTTCTTTTATCTTATCAAATTGATAATTAATTAATTAACGAGGTTAAGCTTCATTCAATCTGAAATCGAAACTAGACAGCAAGCCCAACTAACAAAACTAAATGCAGTAAAGTACCTTAATAAATGCATATATATTTTTTTCTAAATTGGCACAAGGCCAGAAATTTGTACAGAATTGGGGGTTTAAAATAAGTGAAACAAAACAACTACATTATATGTTATATACAAGATCTATTGACCCCGGTATGAGTGTTGAAAAGCAAACAACGACACCGAACAGAATTTGAAGACGAAATACAATGTGACTAATTATCCACAGAACATAGTTGACAAATACTGAATGTTTTCATTCCAGGGAGGCTTTTGCGACGTTAAGAGAAAATGCAACTGGAAAACGAAAACCAGTTCGACTGAGTATAATCTCAAAAGAACAAATTATATTTATTATTAATGATATGTATTTCATTCACTTTGCAGTGTTCTGAACTTGGAATCAGGAGGTCAGGATCAGTTGCAACAAGTATTGATTTCTTGCTGAAGTAGGAAGTGATATCTGGTGGTATAACTTGATTATCACTATTCTAACACATCTTTTATATTTTGCTTGTTTCAGTCATTAGACTGCGACCATGCTGGGGCAGCGCAACATTCTAGCTTTTTTTTATTTTTTTTTTTTACTAACTACGGAGCGAGAAACGATAGTCTAATAAAATTCCATTCATATTCAGGATTCATTATAGAAACAGAATTCGATCCCAAAGCATTTAGTGGCTATCATTTATATATTGCATGAAATAACTAAAAACATTAAAAGTAAATCAGAGAACAATCCAGTTTAAAAGAGTATACTTCACAAAAGTAAACAGTAAGACGATAGAATGATTTTATCGATCACTAGACGACGTACGTCACAGTTGACCTCGAAGAGGCCTGAATTAGTCTGTAAAGCAACTGTTGGGATTTGAACTCAGAATATCACAAATATATAACAGCAACTTCTTACATCTACACAATGCTCATCTATAGGAAGGTGGGGGGGGAGAGATATAATCGATTAGTTTAAGGATCGAATACACGACTGGTATTTATTTTATGGAACACGACTCCAGCGAGACTTTCGATTACATTTACATACAAAAAATAAGAGAGGGATATCCTACGTGTCTCAAAGCCTACAAGGGTCATAAGCCCGAAATTATGAAATTAAATGGTCAGTTAGGCATCCAGGTGTGTGTACGTGCATAACTGAAAAATATTCATTGTATGTGACTCATGTTTAATGTTTATCTCTGACACACAACCACACACACACACACATATATATATATATATATATATATATATATATATATATATATATATCCATGTGTATTTATCAAAAAAGTATAGTTCATATATGAAGTTCAACACAACACTTAACTGTTATTCAATCTATCCTAGAAAGATGAAACAAACATTAATAATAATTTCTAAGTAGAAGGAAACCGCTTGTTACCATTTTTTTTTTTCCAGAGGGATGAAACAGAAGATCAGAAATACAGAATGAATGTAAAAATGAAGAATAATTAAGGCAACTGGTGCTGCCGTTTTTTCTTCTACTTACGACATGTTCGCGAATGGCATTGTGAAAAACTTGCTCTCTGACATCCAATTCGTTGTCGTCTCCAATCATTTTGGAAAGACGACATTGGTATACCCCTCCAACTGCATGGTTACATCGATCTGTAGAGTTGTTATTGTTACCAAGTAAGTGTTTCTCTTCAAAAACATGAACCACCACCACCAATAAGACTTGGCACTAACAACTGCCCGGTCTCCTTGCTGCTGCTACTTATTGTCGTTTGTAAATGGTAAATGTTCTTCTGTTGCTGGTTAAGTGTTTTTAACACGTCCGTTAAAACCCCACTTGTTTTCAAGCCAACGAGGGAGCTGCTTACATGGGTCACACAAACCTCCTTCCAATGGCACACTGCTTGTTCGTTCAGGTCAACTGACCTGCCTGGGGTTCAATACCAACAATCCCCGTTTATCTTTGTGTGTGTGCGTGTGTGTGTGTGTGTGTATAAGACTATTGATACAATAAAAGATAGACAGACAAACAGATGAGGGAGTGACAGATAGGAGCCTATAATAAGAGATAGAGATGGCTGGGATCTATTACTAGTTCTTGCTTGTTTTGTATTGCTATCCGTTGAGGAAGTTAACGACCAGGACAACAGACAACTCAAACATACATACCAACGGTTATCCTCATACAACGCTACACGCACATGCACAATATATATTTCTTAGTTACGTGTATGCAAGTCGTTAAATATGTGTTCATGTGTCCCTGTCTAACAGTTGTAACTTTTACTTCCACTTTTCTAGCTGTCCATTTTCGAAATCTATACAATTTCTCTATTTACACCTATAAACATGCAAACATACACACAAACAATAGGAATGTTGTTCTGCGTACACGCGCACGTGTACGTGTTATACTTTGTCGTTATATATATATGTGTATATATATATATATATATATATATATATATATATATATATGTCGTGCGTATAATTTCTATAAAAGGGAAGAGTGTTACTGGTGATTAATAATAATGTGTGGGTCCCCTTTTTCTGGCGTGCATCATATCGTGAGCTTGTAAACAAGTAAATCCGTTGTATAGAAAACTCCGGCAGGTTTTAAGTATCCCACTGCCCTTGACTCCGTCGCGAGTTTAGGTGCTTGTAGTGGTGGTCGTGGTGGTATTGGTGCGGCGGTTGTGTTGGAGACATTAGTTTGTTGAGGGACACCAGCACGGTCCGATCATCCTCCTCCGCTTCGCCCTGTTGTTTCAAAGCAAGGCAGCGGCGCTCTCGCTCTGCTGTAATTTGTTAATGAGAAATGAAGAGGAGGTAAGGGTGGGAGTTATAGGAAATGGAGAGAGAGAGAGAAGGAGGGGGGAGAGACAAATTGAGACGAAGGAAGAGAAGAGAGAGGGGGGAAGGGAAGGAGACAGAGGACACAGATAAAGCACAGAGGAAAAAAGAGAAAAGGTGGAGGTAGGAATAGAGAGAAAGGCAGAGAATGAAAGAACGAGTAGCGGTAAGGATAGAGAGGAAGAGGGGAAGGGAAAAAGAGGGAGGGTTAGAGAAGGAGAGAGTGAGTTTATGTTGATTGGTCTTGTACGTGCGACGGTGAGAAAGATTAAGGGACGACAGTGTGAAGTTGCAGAAACGAAATGAATGCTTGCAATACATTCATACGTATAACGTCGTTAATATCGACATCGTCATTATAATCAGTAACAGGGTGAAGAACATCGTGATGACGTGTGGGGTAATAAAACAACTGGAGAATTGATGGGGGAGAGGGAGAAAAATGCGTCTTACTGTCACCCTTCGCGCCCAAGTTAACAAAAGTAGAAGGAAGAGAAGAAAAAAAGGGATAAAGAAAGGGATAGGGGAAAGAAAACGAGAGGGAATGAAAGAGAGAGAAAATGCTACGAGAGGGGAGAGAATAAATATTATGAGGCGGAAGGAAACTGGAAAGGAATACGAAGACACAAATACAGTGAAATACGTTGGAAAAAAAGGGGTTAAAATAAATCCCTTTTAAAAAAGGGTTTGTTTTATCATGTGAGATAATCACGTGATAACTCTAATGAATCCCAACTTACACATCCCCCACCACTATCTACCCGTAACAAGGGGGAGGGAGGAAACGGTGTCTTTCTAATTTCTGTTCCGTCCGTTATGTTCTCTCCCACCGTCTGTAGAGTTTGATTTCCACCGCGACACGTCTTCTCTTCTAACTCTCTCAATTTCTTAACTGCTCCCAGTTTCTCTAATGTTTTCGATTTCCAACTAAATAACTGTCAGTACCTCTTCTTCTGTCAGCCCTTTTACGATCACTTTTTGTCTTTCTCCATTTATTTTGTAGTCAAAATAACATTTAATTTCCAAATACTATTGTGAGTATAAAAAGTTGTTATCCCTTTAGAAAATGGCTTGATTTATTTCCCATACACCTTACGTTTTACAAATTAACTTTCATTGTTTTACCCCATCGCATTATTTTGCATTGCTGTTTTTATTTACTTATAAATTTATTTTTCATTTTTATTTTGCTTGGATTAATGGAAATAGTAAATAAATATTTTCTATTTCTGAATCTCACTGAACGACACATGATGACCCAAGTTTTTAACACTTAGCATGATTTAGTTTTTGACACTAAATCTTATGATTGATTAAGAACAGTTGTTTTCTTTTTTCTTTTTTTTTTTAGGAAATTGGAGTCCTTTTTTTTTTTAAATTCGTGATTTTCCTTTTCCATTTCTCGATCTCTAAATGTTTGACAAAAGAAAAGAACCGTTCGGATTAAACTTGGTACCCGTCACTTTAAATATGATGTAAACAATAAAATTAATATATGTACTATATAAAATATACAAGTATATATCAGTTAACATCTTGCTCGGGTCGCATTTGGTTTCTATTATTTCAAAGTCGATAAAGTAAGTACTAGGCTGTGGTGGGGACGAAAAAATCGACTCAACAAACCCCTGAGGGTGGTGCCCCAGCATAGTCACAGTCCAATGACAGCAACCATTGAAAGAAACATAAATAATCGTGAAATGCAGTGACATTTCTTTAATAAAATTGGGAGAAAGCTATAACAGTTGTTGGATTTTGAATAACATTCCAATGGGGGTAATTTCATAATATAAATATTTCACATATTTTTGTTTGGCGTCAATTTTCTAATGTTTTTGTTCCATGTTTATCATGTAAGGTAAGGTCGCACCTCCTTATATGCTAACTTGATGTTAACTATTTGTTGATCACAAAAGTGATCTACAAATAGTTGACTAAACTGGTTGAAATATATTCTTTACGCTTATATATCTGCTATGTCATATATATATATATATATATATATATATATATATATATATATATATATATATATATATATATATATATGTTACGGCTTGTTGAAGCATGACGCTAACCAATCCTTCGGTCTTAAATACCGACGTATTTATATATCAAGTAAATCAGCTCTGAGTAAATTGTATTCGAACTGAAAACAACTGTGTGCGATACTAGCTAGATGTAGTGATTTATGTATACCATATATTTAAGACTTATCACATCTATAGTGTCAACGAGAGAGTCTCTGCCAGAGCCTTCTTTAAACGTGGACACTGAACAGTTGCCCGGAGACCCAGTTCTAATCTATGTATGTTGTGGCTTACCGTCAGTAGATAATAAATACTATAGGGGTCTATAATGATACTAAGGTGGCCCTGGTCTCTGTGTGTTCATCAGTTCTACCTGTTAGAAATAACAACCAAATTTTCCTAATATTATACACTGCCTTAGAAAAGAGAGGACACATTGAAGAATGTAGTCTTGAGTGGAATTCTTTTAATCATAAGTTTGGTCAATCAGAGTTTGCTTAGAGCTAAACAAGACAGAACCATGTAGTGCTTCATATTTGGCGAGTGACGAAACCATTTCTGGAGAAATGGTGAGTTTATAGTTATTTAGATCAAACTTGCTTATTTACAGGCACTTATTTTCAGTGCCGGAGAAATTTGAACTCAGCCCTCTGTGGCACCAACTTCTATAACTTCAATTCCTACGAGCAACTGCTGTAACCTCTAGATTTTTTGTTCTCAACCAGGGTCTATATCAGATTGGAGTGGGGTGTCGACGCAACAAAATAGTAAATCCACTATAGTATTTTAAGGACCCCTGAAAAAAATTTGCTTTAGATGTATGTGTTGGTATGTAGTGCAAGAAACAGCTAGGTTTCTTTCTCTAACATTTTAAATAGTTCAACCTACATGAGTGAATGTGTGAAAAAAAAAAAAGGAATTTTGAAAGAAGTTTCTGCAAAATTAGTTTTTAAACATCGAATGGCAATGGGGGCCCACCGGAATAAAATATTAATCAAAGGAGTCCATAGATAAAAAAAAATGTTTGAGAACCCCTGCTCTAGGTGATCTGACTTGCGAAAAATAGCTGCAAACCTCTCTCAAACCACACCTATGAATGACACGTAATAATGTAATCTCAAACAGTGATTTAAAGAAAGGTTGATCACAGCTGGAGCACACTTGTTCATAGGTTACCTGCAGTCAGGGATGATCCAAAGCTAAACAGCAGACATAAAATAATATGCTGATGACATCTGGAGATCTTGTAGATGAAACACTTTCAGCATTATCAAAGGGAGAATTTATGTAAGATCTCAGGATCTTAGCTTGTTCTTTAGCTCAGCACTACAAGCTAACATAATACTTGTCATGTATGTGACTGTACAGAGCATTGTTTAATACATCTTCACAGCTGCACAGAGCATTGTTTGGTACATATTCACAGCTAAATGGACTGGGCTTGTAAGAGTTAAATGTCTAGCAATTAAATCCTATGTAGTATCACTAGCATCTTCATTTATTGATGAGTTTTTATGCATGTATTTCACTACCTAGCTAGGGATTTCTGTTATTGTATTATGAATGGTTAACCTTTCTGAAACCATCACACTTAAAAAGATGCAAACCATCTACTCTTTAGCTTGTACTTTATTACTCTGTCATTTCAACTGGTGCAACCGAAAGGCAGTAGATTAATAGGAATGATAACCAAGGTTCTAGGTCAGGGGTTGGCAAACTGGGGTAAATTACCCCAAGTAGGGTAAAAAGGAAATTCTTGGGGATAATAAGAACTCATTAGATATAAGTAAAATTACATGAAAAATGTGTTCCGTTACAACAGAATTTTTTCTTCTAGCAACACTGAATCTGTCCAATGTAATGAACGTGTAAATAGATTCAATAAACCTTTTGAATTCAAAGAATCTATGATTTTTTTTCCTTTCAAATCTAGCGGGTAACGTCAGCATAAATATATATATTTTGGGGTAACTGGTTAAAGAAGTTCCCCAACCTCTGTTCAAGGACATGAAAGGAAAGGGGATTACATTTGTAAGTGTCAATGTGTAAAACAAATATATATATGATAGTATATACTGGTGTGCTATGAGGAGAAATAAAGTTTCATGATTCAAGTAATACTTTCATTACTATCGTCTTTCATTGGATAAAAAATTACTTTCTTCTAATGACATTAAAAATGAATGTCTCTTTGGTCCAGAAAGCCTCTTGAGAATCAGTATTTAACTAAATTTCCAAATGAAATGAACTGAAGATAAATGTCATCTTGAACTGGACACCATCCTTTCCCAATGTAACATTACCTGACAATTTGAGTACTTAGTCTCATCAGATTGCTGATGGGAAAGCAAGTGCAAATATGTACATATTCCCAAAAGATCACATATTTGCTACTATCCTTTCCATACAAATTTGAGACCTCATGAAATTCGCTTCCAACCACATGGTTCTGGGTTCAGTCCCACTGCATGGCAACTCAGACAAGTGTCTTGTACTATAGCCTCAGGCTAACCAACGCCTTGTGAGTGGATTTGGAAACTGAAAGAAGCCAGTCGTGTGTGTAGATAGATAGATATGTGTGTGTGTGTGTGTTTGTCCCCTACAAAGGTTGACTTTCTTTCATCATTGTGTGGTCAATAAAACTGTTAAAGGCACTATTATTATACATTATTTTGCTAAGACGACGACCTGGCAGTATCGTTACCACAGGTAAAATGCTTAGCAACATTTCGTCTGTCTTTGCGTTCTGAGTTCAGATTCCACCAAGGTCAACTTTTCCTTTCATTCTTTTGGAATCGATAAAATAAGTACAAGTTGGGCGATGATGTCATGTAATCAACTTACCCCCCTCCTCTGAAATTGCTGGCCTTGTGCCAAAATTTGAAACCATTATTATTCATTTTGTTCATCAAGTAAAAGTACATGTGTATTCACCATTATTTTGTTTATTTTATTCAATTTTAGAAAAAAATGAAGCATGTCTTTGACAATTCCAGAACATATTGAATTTATTTTCCATGTGACTTTTGGCCCACCCTCTGTGTGTGTGTGTGTGTGTGTCCTTGTCTTGACATCACACAACATTGTAAATGAACATTACTATGATACAAACAGTGTCGTTCATTTCCAATCTTCCATGAAAACATGTCTGGCCATGGGAAAATATTACTTAGCTTAGAAACAGGTGGAGTGGGGTGGGGATTTGGCAACAGGAAGGGCATCCAGCCATAGAGACTCTACCTCAACAAATTCTGTCTGATTCATGCCAGCATCAAAATATGGAAGTTAAAACAATATGATGATGATGATAGGTCTCCTTTGTTGGATTGTGGCATCATCATCATCATCATCATCATCATCATTTAATGTTTGCTTTTCATGCTGGCAGCATGTGATAGCTTACCAGATCAATATTAGAATGTGTTTGTCCAACAGACAATACATGGCCAGTGATAATACACACACACCAATGAACCTTTGGACTTCAGACCAGCATTCCAATAACTAATAAAAATTATAGATTAACTTAATTACAAAAAACATGAATTAACTTTTAATATAAGAAGATGGGTGGGGTGCAGTTAGGTCTTTGTAATATCTCTGTCTCTTATTATTTTACTGGCATGGGTTTGAGGGCTAGAAAAGATCCAGCAGGTCCAGAGGACTGTAGCATTCCTTTGTGTCCGTTCTGACATACATAGTTTCAATGGCTTGATGCCCTTCCTAACATCAATCGCTTTACAACATGTACTGGTACTTTTTTGCATCACAGCTGGCACCAATAAGGCTGCTATGTTGCTTGCAAGACTACAAATTCCCAGGTGTGGCGAGGTAACGGCTTTTTTGCTAGGAGACAAGTGGTTAAAGTACGAGATACATGGAAGGAAAGCAGGTTCTGATTGTAGAGTTACACGGCTACTCACATTTAGAAGTCTTCGATAAACCTTGATAAAACCGACTCCTTCCCCCTGTCTCTAACCTAATCCCTTTCATCAATGCTATAAGGCTTTGTACCTTGCACTTAATGTAACAAAACCTTGTACAAACGAGAGAACCATTAAACAAAGCACTAAACATCAGAACTTTCCTCCCACATACTCAGAGATTTAATACCTAATTTTTAAAAATCATTATTTGGTAACTTTGATTATTCTTTGTCAATATGACTCCTATCAATAATCAGCCCTATTGATCTGAAGAAAGTGGGTGGGGCAAATAAGAAATCTGTGAAGATCAGTTGAGTTTTCAGTAATGTTTGTTTATCAGCTGTTCATATCAGCTTGAAGCTATTGTTCATATTTTGGGCAGAGATTACTCTGTAGTCACAGCTGTGTGTGTCTGCGTGGGTGTATGTATATTTCTTTTGTTCTTTTCTTTTACTTGTTTCAGTCATTTGATCGTGGCCATGCTGGGGCACCGCCTTGAATTTTTAGTCAAATGAATCAACCTTAGTACTTACATTTTTTTTTATAAGCCTAGGACTTATTCTATCGGTCTCTTTTGCCAAACTGCTAAGTTACAGGGAAATGAATACACCAGCACCAGTTGTCAAGCGGTGGTGGGGGGACAAACACAGACACAGCGACATACACACACACACATATATGACAAGCTTCCACATAGTTTCTGGTTACCAAATTCACTCACAAAGCATCAGTCAACATGGGGCTGTAGTAGAAATTACTTGCCTAAAGTGCCACACTGTGGGACTGAACTCAACCAGGTGCTTGCAAAGCAGGTTTCTTAACCACACAGCCATGTCTGCACCTATATCATCATCATCATTATCATCATATGTCTGTTTTCCATGCTGGCATGGGTTGCATAGTTTGACAGGAGCTGACCAGCTGAAGGGCTGTTCACGCTCCCCGTCTGTTTTTGCATGGTTTCTACAGCTGGATGCTCTTCCGAATGCCAACCACTTTACAGAGTGAACTGGGTGCTTTTACACAGCACCAGCATCGGTGCTTTTTATGTGGGATACTCAGCGGGTGAGCCTGCATGCAAGGGCAACCATGCTTTTACTTAGCTTAACATGTCTTTTCAAGTGCAGCAAACCTCCAGGAGTCTCCGTCCTCTGTCATCCCCATGATGATCATCATCATCGTTTAACGTCCGCTTTCCATGCTAGCATGGGTTGGACGATTTGACTGAGGACTGGTGAACCAGATGGTTACACCAGGCTCCAATCTGATCTGGCAGAGTTTCTACAGCTGGATGCCCTTCCTAACGCCAACCACTTCGAGAGTGTAGTGAGTGCTTTTGATGTTTGTTTATATTCTGAATAAACAGTGTGTACCACAGCTTGGCAGTGCAACATGCAAAGACCAGTAGAATGAAGTACCTTATTTGAAAGCAAGTAAGGTTTGACATCAGGAGGGGCATCTGGCTATAGAATACTGCTTCAAGGAATCTCACCTAACCCATACCATCATGGGAAAAGTGAATATAATAATGATAATAATAATAATAATACTGGTTTCAAATTTTGTCACAAAGCCAAAAGGTTTAGGGGAGGGGCTGAGTTGATTAAATTGACCCCAGTGTTTAACTGGTACATATTTTATCGACTCTGAAAGGATGAAGGGCACAGTCAACCCCAGCAGAATTTGAACTCAGAACATCAGGACAGGTGAAATGTTGCCAAGCATTTTGCCCGGCCTGCTAACGATTCTACCAGCTCGCCACCTTAATGATGATGGTGGTGGTGACATTGGTGATAATGATGATGGTGGTGTTAGTGGTGATGATGATGATTTCCTATTAACACTTTTACTGTAGAAATCAGATTATATCCACTCAAAATTTTATTTCCTTAATTGTAGAAAGCTGTTTTATATACCAATCTGTCTTTTGTTGAGGAATGTCAGGTTTCAAAATATCTTATGTTGAAATATGCCAAATTTATTATGAGGCAATGTGACTTTCAGAAAATACCAATTCTATGTTTTAGTGGATAATTAACATCATTATGGGAAAACCCATAAAATAAAATTACGCAGTTAAAGGGTTAAAACTCACAGTTAATCTTTTAAAAGAAGGCATAACGAAAATTATTATTTTTCCATTAATAAGGTGACAGCTGGCAGAATTGTTAGCATGCCAGACGAAATGCTTAGTCGCATTTTGTCCGCCTTTACGTTCTGAGTTCAAATTCCGCTGAGGTCAACTTTGTGTTTTATCTTTTGGGGTCAAAGTAATAAGTACCGCTCAAGCACTGGGGCCAATGTTATCAACAAGTCCCTTCCCCAAAATCTCAGGCCCCTAGTAGAAAGGATTATTTTCCTATTAGTGATTACAGTAAATCTTTATTGAAATTGTTTTTATATTTAAGAATTATGTATGTAAATAAAATCCTTATTTCAGAATTAATTTTGTATATTTAAATGAAGTGTGCATGCTGACACAAATGACATTTGAAACTGAATCAAAAATTAGTCACCTAGTACTTTAATTTCCTGTGAAATGTCATTTTTGCCTGCTGTCACAATTTACATTCAAAGTTTATATATATATCTTATATACGGATGTCGTCAAAAATGATAGCCATTTTATTAATGAATGAGAAATACTGAATCTGTTCAAAAGAAATTTAATATTAAATTCTTCTCTAAGGTAGCAAGCTAGCAGGACCATTAATACGCCAGGCCAAATACTTAGCAGCATTTTGTCTGTCTTTACATTCTGAGATCTAATTCCACGGAGGTCAGCTGTGCCTTTTATCCTTTGAGAGGAGAATATGTTGAATTAAAATCATAATAAACTGATCTTCCTGTACTTTCTTTTATCCAAAGCCAGGAATTTTTCAAGGACCCCTTGTGTGTGTATGTGTACACACACACACACACACACACACAAACATATTTACAATTGGCTTCCACAAAGTGTCTATCCCAAATTGACTCACACGGCATTGGTTGGTCCAGGGTCATAGTAGAAGACACTGGTCTAAAGTGCTCTATGGTGGGACTGAACCCAAAATCACACGGTTGCAAAGCAAGCTTCTTAACCACATAGCTTAGCCTTCTTAGTTGATTGCTATAGACTTAATCTCTCATCTATTTCAACATTATTACCTGGGGCCCTCAGGTACCTTGAACAATGGTTAAAGGCACCTCTTTCAAGTATTTAGAGGCCTTGAAAAGAAACTGAGACATTGTCCTTCTTCCTCTAACTAAGCCATGAAAAAAAGACGCGTTTATTTACTATGAGAATTGATATCCAACATTTTGTTGATTTTGTTCCTTATCTAAAATCATGCAGTTGGTTTTCTATCAATTGTAATATTTATTTTAAGGTGACTGTTGTTTTCTTTCTGGTTATCATTGATTTTGTTTTCTTTACTTTCATTGCCATTCCAGAGGTCATTTATTGTAATTACACAAGGTTATTTTTGCTGAAAGTTATGGCAGTATCTTCTGTATTTCTAAGCCATTGTTGATATAGGTTTGCCCCGACAGAGCTTGGGGTTGATCTGTTTGAGTAAACTGTTCAAAGTGATGCCAAGGCCTGGCCGCAACTGACTGAAACAAGTAAAAAAACAAAACAACCATATAGACCTTTTTTTATTAGAAACCATGTTTACTTTTATACCTGCGGTGTAGTTTGAACTCACAATATTCTCAAGTACATAAATCCTTTGTACTTTAACGAGTTTTCTCACTATTGTATCATTTAAATTCCCAGTTTTAATGACTCACTTAAAAACTTGCTTCACAACTTTACAAAGTCGTTAAGTGGAAGTCGTCGTTTGTTTATTTTTAATTGCTATTATATCTTTACTGTAAAATAATACGTCATTTCTCACGTTCATAATAACAGTGTTGGCAATTACATTTTCAGCTTTTTTTTTTTTTTTTTGTGAATTCTCGTTTTAGTGAATTCCTGTTTTATTGACCTCTCATTTTATTGGATTTTTCAGTTTTATTTTTGCTCTGAAACTGAAAATCTGGAAACAAAAACATCCATAGTAATAAAAGCAACAACAAAAATAACCATAATATTGATTCCAAATTTTGGAACAAGGCTAACAATTTGTGGGGAGGGAAAAAGTCAATTACATCAACCCCAGTGCTCAAGACATATTTATTTTAGCTCTCCTGCTTACCAGTTCCAGTCAAATTGTCTAACCCATGCCAGCATGGAAAGCAGATGCTAAATGGTGATGATGACCCTGAAAGGTGACAGGCAAAGTCAACCTTGGCGCAATTTGAACTCAGAATTTTCTGAAGAAGAGCTTTGCTCGAAACGTTAAACACCCTTCCTTTCCTTCCCTGAACATCTTTTAATACTTTGCATATACCACATCAAGTTGGACAAAATGCCTCAAAGCATTTTATCCACCTGAAAAATAATGATGATATTGGTTTCAAAGCAAGTTTGGCAGGGTTATGGGGCCAAGTTGATTAAATCAACCTCGGTGTTCGACTGGTACTTATTTTATCAACCCTGAAAGGATGAAGGGCAAAGTCAACCCTGGCAGAATTTGAACTCAGAACATAAAGACAGACGAAATACTGCTTAACATTTCGCCCGGCGTGCTAACGTTTCTGCCAGCTCACCACCTTAAACAACCATAACATGAATAATTGTTTGTTTGTTTGTTAAAGTGGAGTCTAACCAAATACCAGAGGTTTGATTATTTATCATCATCATCAATCATCATCATTTTTGTGTCTACTTTTTCCATGCTGGCATGGGTTGGACGTGACCACCTGATGTAGCATTGCTTCTACCAAATGCCCTTCTTGTTATCAACCCTTGTTTTCAAGTAAGGCACTTTATTGAATTGAATTGTTGAGCTGCAGGACATGAACAAGCATTATTGCTCCTTAAGCAGTATCAATGCAAAGACTTATGGGGACAGTAACACACACACATGATGGGCTTCTGTACAGTTTCCATTCACTTAATTTCATTTATAAGGTCTTGGTTAACTCAAGGCTATAATAGACAACATTTGTCCAAGGTACCACATATTCTTTTCTACTTTAGGCACAAGGCCCAAAATTTTGTGGGAGGAGGCTAGTCAATTAGATCAATAAATTAAGTATGCAACTGGTACTTAATTTATCGACCCCGAAAGGATGAAAGGTAAAGTCGACCTTGGTGAAATTTGAACTCAGAACATAAAGACAGATGAAATACCGCTGAGCATTTCGCCCAGCGTGCTAACATTTCTGCCAGCTCGCCGCATTCAAGGTGCCACACATTGAGATTGAACCTGAAACTACACAGCTGTGAAACAAACTTCTTAACCACATGGCCATACCTGACTAAAACTGCTCGTAATTACATATCCTTTAAAATACACCCTACTGACTTAAAAAAAAAACCCAGGGAAGGTGCATTGAAAAGTCAACCTACTAAAAATAGCAGCTAAATCTATTTCAAACCACACTTTAATGTCATTTGAGTAACATGAGCACAGTAGATATTATATCTGGAAAATGAAGTCAGGATGGTCATGCAAATGTATGCCTAAAGCTTTGGACATATTGTTTGCATAACCATGGTTGATTTGGGTGAATCAACTAAGGAAATTGATTGGATAGTAGATAGAATGCAACAACATTGAAACATTGTACATCTGGAACAATAGACCTCTGGGTCATACCTAGCTGTTCAGCTGCCTAATTTGCATGCCATAGTTCTTTGGGATTGAAACTGTCCTGGAGATACACAACACCAACTTTCTTGCATGCCATTGACTTGTGGCCAATTATTTATTATTTGAGTTCTTCTCTTGCTTTTTTAAAATTTTATTATCTTATTTTATCCATTATATGCAACAGAAGCAGTATTAGATTAAAATAACCATCTGCGCATCATACTAAATGCAATACTAAATACATTGTGAAAAGGCCAAATTAAATGCAGTGTTCATTCAGAGGTAATATCTCTTATGGATGTACTGTGTTTGAATACAGGAAGATATATCAGTAGTTGATGAAAATTATCCAGTAGTAGCATTATATGCAACAGATGCGGTACCATTCTCACTTCTGCTACTGGACTATTTTTGTCAGCTAACTGATGTGGTTTTGTTTTTAACCCTTTAGCATTTAAACCAACCATTTAAACCAATCCAAATATTCTTCCTGTTTTATATTCAAGCTGGCCAGATCTGACCTCTCACACCTACCCTACAATGTCATTCCAAAAATAAATAATCAAATCATCAAAATCTCAAAACAACAAGATAATGCAGGATTAATTCAAAACAATATGGATAAATAAGCATTACACTTGACAGAGTAATCTGAATGCTAAAGGGTTAAACATATTATGTTCATAAAAGATGTTAATCTCCAGTTGAACTTTACATTTAAATTGCCTTTTTGTGATGTATTTGCATTAAGTATGATACGCAAGTGGCTATTTCATTTCATATATTTTTCTTGCATTCTATGTTACCTTGCCTGTTTGTCTTTTCCTTTGTTCCCTTCTTCAGGAATGTTCTTCTGTTACTTGCAGTGTCATGCCAGTCCCTCACACCAGTCGCTTTCTGTTGCTATATGCCTCCCAAACCAGTCAGGCAGAGTCCATTTCCGAGTTAATCTACGACAATGCCGTGGCCAGTGGTCTCTCTGTAGAACGCCATTGCCTCAGTAGCACCGATGACAAAGTAACTGATGCCTTTGTCTTTTACCATAACTTCTCTTTCTACATTTTCCAAACTGCCTAAATTCTCAAACTGGTACTTCGAAATATGCGCAGACATTCTTTGATTATCGCTATGTTTTTAATCAATTAATTACAAAATAATTACCTCCATTATAATTATAATCCCACTTAAATTTCCTATCTGTTTTTAATACTCTTTATCATCAGACATATTTAATATTCCTTCAGTGTTATCCTGTTTGACTTACCCCTTCTTCTACTATTCATTAACTTATTTACCTCAGTTCTTCCTTCACCATTGCTTTAATTAAACTCCCTCCTTCCATTACTGTCCTATTTAACTCCTGTTCCACTTTAAACTTGCGTTTTTGTCCTATTTAATATTTGACCTACATTGCAGTTTACTTCATTTGCTCTGGTCCTACTTTTGGTTGTTTCACGTCTTAAACTTTTAACACTTTTTTTTTTGTCTTATTTAATCATCTTTCCATCTCTTTTGTCCAATTAAAAACATTTGTCCTATTCAACTTTAATTTTATATAATCAATTTTATAGTCAATATATATTATATAATCAACACACTACATCTCCTTTATCCTTTTTTTCCCCTTTGTTATATATCCCTGTTATACACATGTACATATATACACAGTTAAAAAACATGTACACATATTTAATATAGTTTATATATATTTGAGGCTCCAGTTTTTCTCCCCCCCCCCCTCTCTCTGCCTGTCACTATTATCTTTCCTGTTATTTCTGCTTGAATGCATTTTGACATACTAATGTGTGTGTGTGTATGTGTACCTATATACAGTAATCCTTCGCCATATCGCGGTTTATCATTTAAGCTTATGTTGATTCCTCCATGGTGTTGTTTTACATTTATAATAAAATAAATATATACAAATTATGAAATTAATTTTAAAAATATACAGTCCAGGGTGGGGTTGAACATAACACCCGTGATAGCTGAGGGGCTACTGTGTGTGTGTGTGTGTGTGTGTGTGTGTGTATGCATATATATATATATATATATATATATATATATAGGTTTAGTTCTACAAACAGAGTAAATAGAACTCAAAACACGAGTATATATTTTATATTTTTAGTCAGCATAAGTGTCAAAATGACTCGAGGGCAAAGGGTTTTGTGCATGTCACACTTACAAAAACTAGTTTGAGTCACTTTGTAGTGTCTGCCGATTAGATAGACAGACAGACAGGTGTGGTGTTTACATGTGTGTTTACATAGTTAGTTATACAATTAGATTCAAAAAGATAGCTTCTACATGGTCATTTGACCTGCTGGAAATAACAACCATATACCCTATACTTTTTTAATAAAAAGATGAATATAGTCATAGATACAATTACTAAAAAAGTGGCAGCATGGTCACTACTGAAAAACCTTTGGTCATAGGGCTGTTAAAACATGTCTGTCCTGCACCAAACAACAGCCAACCACACATATTCAGAGTGCAGAATAGCATGCTTGAATACATACACAAAAATGCAGATGACCATGATGATAGTTTAACAGACAACCAGTAGAACTGCCAGAACTTTGTATCTTGTGACCAGAACTATGTGCATTTATGGCTTAATATCTCTCAACAACCGAGTCCGCCTAACTCTAAATAAGTATCCATTCCATCCATACCCACCTGATCCTCTCATCTTTTCCCATCACCTTCGCTTTGTCTTAATCTTATATGCACATACACACACACACACCTGCATCAAACACTTCAACCAGTCCTTTCTCCTCACAGTTGTAACCCACTGAAATTACCTCCCTATCCACAATTATCCCGCAAACATTGACCAAAAATAGATATTCAAGCTGAATAATTAACCTCATCATCTCAGAGGAACTGTAAATCTAATGTACACTACCCCTTTCTTTTGACTAATTTGCATTACTGCTTGACAACAGATGTTGGTTTGTTTACATCCCTGTGATTTAGAAGTTTGGCTAAAGAAGATGATAGAATAAGTCAATAGAGATCAATCTCAATACTTAAAGATTTGTTTGACTCAATCCTTCAAGGCAGTGTCCCAGCATGACTGCAGACTAATGACTGAAATGAGTATATGAAACAACATCAAATAAACCAACTATAAATCCTTTCAGTGTTTTTAACCAGGGTCCATATAAGATTTTGTTATTAAAATTTATCACCAATACATTAGTTATACTTCTATCAATACACAAAATAGTGTAACAATTTTTTTACATGATTCCTTAATAATATTTAATTATAATAATAGAATAGGATTCTAAAATACTGAATGCCAATCTCCCAAAGTAGATGGGACACATGGAGATGGGAGAGAGCCAGGAAGACATGGGATGAAGTACTGAAGAAAGACCTTGGGATGCTGAACCTTTCAGGCGAGATGACAAAGGGTTGAGATACCTGGTGCCTTGTTGTGCTCAAGAAGACCCTTACTGTGCAGCAGAAGTGTTAAGACCGATCCTGCTGGTGATGTAAAGTACTTGTGGGAGTGCCATGCAAAAGCACCCATGTGATACCACATAAAATCAACCATGCAGCGTCACGTAAAAGTACCTGTGTGGTGTCACATAAAAGGACTCAGCACACTCTGTGGCATTAGGAAGGGCATCCAGCCATAGAAACCAAGCCAAATCAGGCTGGAACTTGGTGCAGCTCCCCAGCTTGGACAACAAACGTTAAATGATGAAGATGAATGGTTATGAGGGTCCAATCTGAATAAAATAGGAATCAAAGGGGTCCATCAGAAAAAAATGGTTGAGAACCACTGCTCTACATAGTTGCTTGACATGCTAAAAATAGCAGCCAGATATCCCTCAAATCACATTTTGTTGTCTTAGGAAAAAAGAGGAAGGATACATTGAACGAGTAAGTAGTCCTGGGTTAACATGAAAAATAAGTTGGTCCTGGCTGAATACCTTTAGTCATAGATCTGTTCAGTTAGGGGCTGACTAGGGGTTAAATAACAAGTGCAACTATAAAAACCACCAGCAGCACACAACCACTTAACTTTCTTATCACCATTCTATGTCTCCAGTTCAAGATTGAGGATGAAAGCAGTGTGGTTTTTGTCGTTTCCACCACAGGTGATGGAGATGTGCCTGACACAGCCGTGAGATTCCTGCGCAAACTGAAAAAAAAGTCCAAACAAGAAGAACACTTGAAACATCTGTCATACACAGTTCTTGGTGAGTACGTCATTTGTTGGTACTCTGAGTATTGTTTTAAACCACTTCCTTCAATACTATTCCTCCCCGCCCCAATCAAGGGGACTTTGTCTTGCAATTTACTTGGTGACCCCCTCTGGTGCTGGTGCCACATATAAAGCACCTGGTACACTCTGTAAATAAGCTGGCACTAGAAAGGGCATCCAGATGTAGAAACCATGCCAAAGCAGGTAATAGAGCTCAGCAGTCCTCTGGCTTGCCAGCCCCTCTCAAACCATCCAACCCATGCCAGCATGGAAAACGGACATTAAACGATGAGGTGGAGGAAGATCTTCATGTAGATAACTATAGCATCTGTCTCACCTAAAATCAATTTACTGTACTCTTTTCTCTCCTCTTCCCTTTCTCTTTTCCTTTACTCCTGCCTCTTACCCTTCTCCCCCCCTTCTCCTTACTTTGCACTCACCTCTCCCTTACACTGCTCTCTCCTCCCTCTTACTCTGCTCTCATCTTCCCTTCCTTCTTTCATTAGTCTCATTTCTTACCCACCACACTTCTGCTCTATCTGTCTTTCTTTCTCTCTCTCTCTCTAGCTATCTTTCTCTCTCTCTCTCTAGCTATCTTTCTCTCTCTCTCTCTAGCTATCTTTCTCTCTCTCTCTCGCTTGCTCTCTCTTTCTCCCCCCCCCCTACTTTTTGAAGACTGTCAGAAGTTACCTTATATTCTCACTAAGCCAACAATTTTATTTACTATCCACCATCCACCCTCCACCTCCACACACACACACACACACACATCATCCTCCTTCAAATTTTAGAAATGACACACTCACACAAACTTCTCAAGGTCTTGAAACTCACACAAAGTCTTACTTGACCCCCATCATCACACAATCTGCTCCCTATTACAGTTATGTCATGTCGAAATAACTTCCAATGTTGGCCAAATAAAAACCATTACTTTGTCCTCGTTGCAGGTCTGGGAGATACAAATTACAATGCATTCTGCAATGGTGGCAAAACTATCAACAGAAAACTCGAGGAGTTAGGGGCTCACCTGTTTTATGAATGTGGTTGGGCTGATGATGCTGTTGGGTAAGTTCTACGGGTCCTGCTACTGGGTCATTAATGAAGATGATGATGATGATGGTGGTGGTTGTGGTGACTGCAGCAATGGAGATGGTAGTGGTAGTAGTGGTCATCGTCAACGTCATGAATGATGATGATGATGATGATAACCCCAGGTTCTTGCTTGAGCAGACCTATAACAAAAGACATTCTAGCTGTGTCCATCCCCACTGCATTATCCAGTATATCTTATGAGAAAATGTTATCTGAAGGAGATTTGGTTGCTATTTCTAGCAGGTCAAGTGTCCGTGTTGAGGCTCATTTATTTGCTCTTCTGCCACTGGGTGTAACCAACAATATTAATTAACGGTATACATTGTTGTTATATAAATAATTGCATATTATATGCTGAGGTATTATTCTTTTCTACTCTAGGCAGAAGGCCCGAAATTTTTGGGGAGGTGGGGGGGCCAATCGATTAGATCAACCCCAGTGTGCAACTGATACTTAATTTATCGACCCCCCCCCCCCAAAAGGATGAAAGGCAAAGTCGACCTCGGCAGAATTTGAACTCAGTGCTAAGCATTTTGCCTGGCATGCTAACGTTTCTGCCATCTGGCCGCCTTTTGCTGAGGTAATATTAGCGATACACAAGGTAGCAAGCTGGCAGAATTGGTAACACGCCAGGTAAAATGCCTAGTAACATCTTGTCTGTCTTTACCTTCTGAGTTCAAATTCTGCTGAGGTCGACTTTGCCTTTCATTCTTCCAGGGCTGATAAAATAAGTACCAGCTGAGCCCTGGGGTCGATATAACCCACTTACCCCCTCTCCCAAAATTGATGGCCCTGTGCCAAAATTTGAAATCATTACAGACATAATAACATTATTTGTAGCCATAAATATTATTTATATTATATTATTTGTAGCCATTAGTGACATAAACTCTGGTTACGTTAGGAAATCAATGATTATGTTAATGATATTCTATATATACTCATCTATAAGCCAAACCAGTCAATAAGTTGCATCCTCATTTTATATATCTCATATTTGGTTCAATACTTGATTCACATAGAAATCACAGACTGTGTTCATTTATATATTGCATGTATATATACTTGGATGAAATTTCCATTGAAATTTTTACAACGTAAAGTTAAATATTTCCCCCATAATATATTTAATAAAAACTACATTGTAAGCATATATCTTTTTTGTCTCTTAACAAATTAAACCCATTTTTAATTAATTCTAGATTCTCTAAATTTATTCTTTTAACCAAATGCAGCTATGCATTCTTTTAAAATTCATCGCATGTTATAATAGCAAAATAAATAACACTGTTACACACTCCAGCTTACAAGACAGAGACATGTACACACCATTTCCTTTGTCTTTTAATTATTGTATACAGGGTGTCCACAAGGTCTGGGTACATGGAGTAAATAAAATCATAGCAAACAATTAAATATAAGAAATAATAATTTCTTAAAGTATGTGTTAATCCCCATGTACCCAGACTTTGTGGACACCCTGTACATTCAATGCAAGGAAAATAAGTAGTTGGAAGCTTATCGAGGGGAGCAAACTACATGTTAACACTATAGACAATTCATTTTTTTTTTTTCTTTTTCTTTGTTTCCTTGTTGAAGTAATTCTATCTGGTAGATGGAATGCTCGATAATTTAATCTTTTATACATTTAATTTTTTTCCTTTCTGTAAGAATATGTTGCTAAATTATAATTTTGATTACTATTTGTAAATCTCACAACGAGAGATATTCAGCAACATTACTTTGGAGTAAAGATTGTTTGCCAACATAACATGGCGGTCCTGGTTTAGGACAAATGTTGCTGTAGTTTGGCCCTAGGAGGCATCATCTCCAGCTGGCTATATGACCACTACACTCTCGGAGTGGTTGGCGTTAGGAAGGGCATCCAGCTGTAGAAATTCTGCCAGATCAAATTGGAGCCTGGTGCAGCCTTCTGGCTTGCCAGTCCTCAATCAAATCGTCCAACCCATGCTAGCATGGAAAGCGGACGTTAAACGATGACGACGACGAAAGGAATTTAATAATTTTGAAAAATCAATATTTATTAATCAAAACAGACTCCATTAGATTCAACAACTTTTTTTCATCGCTTTGAAAAAACTGTATCCTTTCTTTGAAGAATTATTGTCCATTCAAGCTATAAATTGTTCAAATTCATTAAGTCAAAACCAATGGAGTGACCCTTACTTTTGGGGTAACACCTCTCCACATACCCCAGTCAATCAAAAATGCAGCTCATTGGTGCTGGAATAGTCCATATGCTTTTTTAACATGTTCTCATATGTTATCCTACAAACCCCATAAATGATATTATCGTTATTGGACTCTCAGAGGCCGAGTCTTTATAATTACAATAAACATAAATAATACTGCTGTGGTCTACTCTACTTCCATATGGTACAATAATATCAATAACAATATTTAGCTACATTTCTATATTTAAGAGATGAGGAATTATGTACATTATTTACATTTGACGGATATTTGTCCTCATCTTGTTTGTTGTTAACATGTTTCAGCTAATATACCCTCCAGCCTTCATCAGGTGTCTTAGGGAAATTTTGAACCTGAGTTCTCATTCCTAAGGTATTTTTCGATGTTGTTATTATTATCATCATTATTATTATTATTATTATTATTATTCCAAGTTCAATTCAAGGCAGTGACTTGAATAATAATAATAATAACAACAACAACAACAACAACAAATACCTTAGGAATGAGAACCCAGGTTCATAATTTCCCCTAAGACACCTGATGAAGGCTGATGAGGGTATATGAGCCAAAACGTTGTGTTAACAACAAACAAGATGAGGACAAATATCCGTCAAATGTAAATAATGAATATTTGGCTAGTTTCCTATCTTGTTAATAAGGAATTCAAAGAATTTCTTAACCTTCAAAGAAAAACACCTATTTCTACACACTTACACAGCATTTATATATATATTTGTGATATATTATTGTCTAAGTGTGGTTATACATTAGAATCATTTTCCATTGAATAGGTTAGAACTTGTAGTAGAGCCTTGGATAGAAGGCTTGTGGAAACCTCTGAAAGCTCAGTTAGAATCCTGTACCACATCGAAGAAGATGGAGCAATCCACTGAGACCAACAGCTCTCCTAGCGAAACTCCACCCACTGAGAATGAAGCTCAGAAACTCACAGAAACAGACAAGATGACGTTACCCACCGATTCCCTGAAAGAGCAGATCCTGCGTAACCCTCTTCTCAACAACTTGATGCAGGACATCCCACTGGGGGTGAAAATAGTAGAGAAGACACCTCATTCTAACTACATCATGGATTTAGCCGACAGACCTGTGGATGTATCTAATGTTGAACTGGTCGTTCAAACTGACCTGACAGAGGAGAAACACCAGGCCAAAGAATCTGCTTCGCTTACCTGTTGTGCCCCACATTTAAAAGACTCTGATCTGAGTATTCCTCTTCTCTCACCTCCTTATCTTGTTTTAACACTTCTGCCAGATGAGAAACTGGTAAGTATAAACTTTTTTAGAGTAAACTTAAATGGGAATGGCGGCATCAAGTATTTTGTCCTTCTGTTTGAATACCTTCGCTCTCGTAATAGACTCTATGCATTTTAATACCACCACCCTTGTGAGGTCACCAGGCAACTCGCAAGACAAAACCCCCTCCCCCACCTCAGCTGATTGGGGCTGTAGTATGGAGGGTAGTGCCTTTATGCCTGGTGTTACAGGGATTGACCCTTTAGCATTTAAACTGGCTATATCCAGCCCAAATATTCTACTTATTTTATGTTCAAACTGGCCAGATCTGGCCTCTCACACCTACCCTACAATGTTCATTTTTATAAACAATCAAATCATGAGAATATTGAATTTACAAGATAATACTTAATGATTAATTCAAAATAATGTGAATGAATAAGCATTGCATTTGGCAGAATAATCTGGATGCTAAAGGGTTAAAGTATGATAGAAGGACAGAAACAGGTGTTCTTGCTGAAGAGGAAATACGTGGCTTCCTCTGCTGGAAAGAGAGAAAGATGGTGAGAGAGTGTGTCTTCAAAGTATAAGGGGACTACTATAAAAGAGAGAATAGGGATACAGTATCAGAAAGGACGGGTAGGTAAGTGTCACAAGAAAAAAGCACCCAATATATTCTGTAGAGTGGTTGGCTTTAGGAAGGGTATCCAGCTGTAGAAACCATGCCAAACCAAACATTAGAGCTTGGCACAGACCACTGGCTTGTCAGTTTCTCTTGCACTGTCCAACCCATGCCAGCATGGAAAATGGACATTAGATAATGATAATGATGATGCTACTGCTGATGATGATGACCTTGTCCCTTGGGTGCCTTTGGAAGAGTTTATTCTTTTGATTACATTAAAACCAGACACATGGCTCAGTGATTAGAGCATCGGGCTCACAATAATTTATGTTTTACCTATAAATGGGTATCAACTAAATGAGATTCACTAGTCTGAGGGGACCTTCAAAGATCACAGTTACTAGGTTGGACACAAAGCATTGTGATATTTGTTCTGGTTATCTGCATTTTGAATTCAAATCCTGCTTTTGTCAACTTTGCTTTTCATCCTTTTGAAGTGCAATAAATAAAATGTTGATCCCAAACAGTGGATTAGCTGAATGTTAGTACATCAGACTTGTGACATCTGTTTCAAGTCTGTATTCTAAGTTCAGCTGTTTATACAGTAATGCATATACTCAGGATATGAATATTTCCTATTTCTATAAGTGCTCTACTAAAGTTACTGCACTAAGATAATATGACTCCTGCATCTACAAAGTATCTATTCCCATATCATGTTTGTGTATGTTTGTATTTAGAAAGACAAACAGATGCAGTAATAGACTCAAGAACAAACTGTACTGTTAATAGTAGTCGGACTGGTGGCCTCATCATGGTTGTTGTTTCACTGTTTCAGCTGTTGTATGCTCCAGCGTTCTTCAGGTGTCTTGAGTTGAACTCATTTCTTGAATTGGAATTTCAAATCTAACCCTTTATTTGATTCACGGGATCAAATATAAGGATTGGTTCGAAATTCCAATAACTAAATTGAGTTCAACACAAGACACCTGAAGATGGCTGGAGTGTACAACAGCTAAAACATAGTGAAAGCAGCAATGAAGATGAAGCCACCGGTCCGAATATTATAAACAATATACATGATACAAATTCTTCATCTCAAAATTATGGAATTGTACAAGAACGCATGTTTATCTCTACAAATCTTTCTGTATAACAGGATCTGTACAACTCAGCAGTCCAAAATGGAGCCAGTTTTCCTAGTATGGCATCTTCTGTCCAGACTGCCACTGTCCTGAAGTGTTCCTGCCTTACACATCCTGGTGCTGTAAAGACCACACTAGATCTTGAACTTTTCTTTGAGGTAAATAAACCATCCCAATCATTCAAAATTCTTCGCATTTCAATTTTCTGCTTGATTTCTATTTAAGTTTAAGTGTTTAAGTTTTTCTCTCTTTTGTTCTTTCACCTTTCTTTCTTTCTCTCTCTCTCTCTTACTCTTTGTATCTCTTTTTCTTTATCTGTATCACTCTTTCTGTTTTGATTTCTCTGTCTTCTCTCTCCCTCCCCACTTTCTCTCTCTTGTCCTACAGCATTCTCTTTTTTTCCATTCTCACTCCATCCATCCCTCTTTTCTTTTGTATAAAAATGACAGAAACTTTTCTATATTTCATTTCTCCAGGACACTGAGACTGTTGCTTACCAGCCAGGAGATTCAATTTCAGTGATCTGTCCGAACAATGAAAGAGAGGTCAACCATTTAATCCAAAGGTCAGTCTGTCAACCATCAAACTTCACTCCTTTCGCTAATCATGTGTATCAATATGGTCAGTGTTTGGACCCTATTTCAGATTTCATACATCTACACATGCAAATACTTGGACACTTCATTAGTATTGTATCTTAGGGCCCCAGAGTATTTTGTGTTTTGCATTATACCCCCACTTTCTCAGGGCAACCCAACTGAGGTTCATCAAACCACATCCTGTGTCCATGTGGCATTCTGCTGACCTCTCCTGTCACCCCTTTATATATATGTGTGTGTATGTGTTTGTCTCCCTAGCATTGCTTGACAACCGATGCTTGTGTGTTTATGTCCCCGTCACTAAGCAGTTCGGCAAAAGAGACCGATAGAATAAGTACTAGGCTTACAAAGAATAAGTCCCGGGGTCGATTTGCTCAACTAAAGGTGGTGCTCCAGCATGGCCGCAGTCAAATGACTGAAACAAGTAAAAGAGTAGAGTAATTATTTTATTTTACTTCTCAGAGCTCTCGATCTGACTTGCTCCAGTTAATTCCGTGAGAGCAACAGGACAGTAACCTGTTGTCACAAGTTCTCACTAAAGATCTCACAAGGTTTCTCAGGGTCTCTTTCCATGAATTATAAGACACGGTACCTAGAGGTTAAATATTGCTGGAGATACTCGACACCACAGTACCAATCTCAAAATCCTCACTGTCCCCAACAGAGCAGTTTTTTTATTATTATCATCATCATTAATATTTTTCTCTGCTGATGTCTTAAATATGTCTTTGCTATTGCTGTACTTAAAATAATCCTCTCACATTCCCATAACCTTTGTTTTGCTTTAATCCTTTGGTATTATGTTCCAGGCTCGACTTGGAGAATGCAGGAGACGCCTTCTTCAGTTTGTCTGTCTCTCCAAATACAACAAAGAAGAAAGCTTCCTGCCCCAATTACCTTCCTCCAAAGTGCACCATCAGATATGCCCTCACTCATTGCCTAGACATCAGGGAGCCTCCTAAGAAGGTAATGTTTCCATTGTTTGAAGGTTCTTGTGACAAACGTGTGAGATGTTGTGCAGTGGTGGTCGTGGATATACTGTTTGTGGAGTTGATGTTACGTAATGGTGCTGTTGGCGGTTGTGGTAGTAGAAGTAGTCATGGTGACGTGACAGCCGTGGCAGCAATAGGTGTGGTCACAATCGCTGTGATAGTGGGGATGCTGGTGGTGGTTGTGGCGGCGGTGGCAATAATGACTGTGATAGGAATGGTGGTGGTGGCGGCGGCGGCGGTGGTGGTGGCAGTGGCAGTATGGTGGTGATAGTGGCGTAGTGGTGGTGGTGGTACCAAAAAGGGTGTTGTGTGAAGATATTGCATGCATGTTACACAAGCAACGACAGTTTTTCATGTTTGCCTCTTAAACTGCAGGCTTTGTTGCGGATGCTCGTTGACTATGCAAGTGATGAGCAGGAGAAGCGACGACTGCAGGAACTGTGCAGCAAGGAAGGAATGAGTGAATACACCACTTACATCCGAGAACCAGGTCTCTCTCTACTGGACATCTTACTCAACTTCCCATCTGTTATGCCACCATTTGAACGAATTTTAGGTAACTTCATTGCATTATTATTTAACTACATTTTACATGCACTTTCTCTCACTGTCTATATATATATATATATATATATATATATATATATATATATATGTGTGTATATATATATATATATATATATATATATAGTCATAGGTCTTCCTCTCTCATTCTCTTATTTCAATATCTACATCATTGTATCATTCAAAGACATCCATAAGTGCTCATGCAAATACATATATATACACACACTTGCTAATACCACACACACACACACTTTCTCTCTCTGTCTCTCACTTTCTCTATCTCTCCTTCTCTCCCTCTTTATCTATCTATCTATCTATCTATCTAGTCGAGGCGCAATGGCCCAGTGGTTAGGGCAGCGGACTCGAGGTCATAGGATCGCGGTTTCGATTCCCAGACCGGGTGTTGTGAGTGTTTATTGAGTAAAAACACCTAAAAGCTCCATGAGGCTCCGGCAGGGGATGGTGGCGAACCCTGCTGTACTCTTTCACAACTTCCTCTCACTCTTACTTCCTGTTTCTGTTGTGCCGGTAATTCAAAGGGTCAGCCTTGTCACACTGTGTCACGCTGAATATCCCCGAGAACTACGTTGAGGGTACACGTGTCTGTGGAGTGCTCAGCCACTTGCACGTTAATTTCACGAGCAGGCTGTTCCGTTGATCGGATCAACTGGAACCCTCGATGTCGTAAGCGACGGAGTGCCAACAATCTATCTATCTATCTATCTACCATTCATAGACCTACATGTGTACCTACACATTTGCTAATATCACACACACACACACTTGTAAAAAATATGTAAACTATAAATTTTAACTCATTCTCTTATTAAAATATTTGGTATTGTTTTTCTCATGACTGCATTTAAAATATAAATATAAAATATAGTCTAAATAGATATTCTCTGTCCTAATATATATCCTCCTTCTTTCTTCACTATTGTAGAACTTCTTCCCAGATTGCAGCCAAGGCCTTATTCTGTCGCAAGGTGTGTATGTGTGAGAGAGAAAGCCAGTGACGCTGTGTCTCTTCCTCACTTCCTCTTCACTGTTTGCTCACAACACATGTCCCTTAACTTTTTAGCATTCAAACCAGTCATATAAGACCCAAATATTCAACTTGTTTTATTTTCAAACTAACCAGATCAGCCCTCTCACACCTACCTTACAATGTCATTCTAAAAATTGACGATCACATCATTATCATCGTTGTCGTCGTTTAACATCCGCTTTCCATGGACGATTTGACTGAGGACTGGTAAAACCAGATGGCTACACCAGGCTCCAATCTGATTTGGCAGTTTCTACAGCTGGATGCCCTTCCTAACGCCAACCACTCAGAGAGTGTAGTGGGTGCTTTTACGTGCTACCGGCACGAAGGCCAGTCAGGCGGTACTGGCAACGGCCACGCTCAAAATGGTGTGTTTTATGTGCCACCCGCACAAGAGCCAGTCCAGGGGCACTGGCAACGATCTCGCTCGAAAGTCCTCACATCGTCGAAATATCAAAACTATGAGATCATGCATGATTAATTCAAAACTATGCGAATAAATAAGCATTATAATTGACAGAGTAATCTGAATGTAGAGAGTTAAACTAATGGGAGGCTGGGGTTAAAGAGAAAATGAGATGAAGTTACCTAAAATTCATTCAAATGGTGGCATAACAGATGAGAAGTTAAGCAAGATGTCTAGGAGAGAGAGACCTGGTTCCTCAGATGTAAATGGTGTATTCAGCCATTCCTTCTTTGCTGCACAGTTTTTGCAAAACAAGATCCTTCACCTGAGTAGAGAGGATGACATTGAATGAGGTGGCTTTATGCTGGGTGATGTGTATGATAGAAGGATAGGAACATACGGCTTGCTGTAGGGGAAATGCATGGTTGCCCCTGTTAGCAAAAAGAGAAGATGGTGGTAAAGATGCACCAGAATGTACCCTCACATCACAGGAAGGTGAATACAAGAGAAGTGGTGACAAATACATTGTCATTCCTCCCCCGCTCCTTTATTTTTTCTTTCTCCCATTTTCTTCTTTGATCTCTTACCTGTTTCTCTCAGTATTTCTCCTGACACTCTTCCTTCCACTCTGCTTCTTCCCTCTCTTCCTCCTACTCTGCCATGTCTCCCTTCCATCTCATTTCTGTTTCTGTTGATTCACAGTTCCCAGGAAACCGATAAGAACAAACTACACATTGTCTTCAATGTCGTTCAGATTCCCGCTGGGCGGGGTCGACGCTACCACCGCCAGGGTGTCTGCACTGGCTGGCTCGAGCAGCTTACTCTCAGTCTACAGTCTGACTCAAAGACAGATCAGAAAGATCTACCAGTCTCTCTAAGTTCTCTGTCTTTAGCTGAGAAACCAATTGTAAGTATAAACTTTATTGATCTCCCTTAATATACCATTGAAAATGCCTCTCCCTCCAACACACACATGCATAGAAACCCAACAAGAGAGTCCCCACATAGACATATGATCTACTAGAAGTAACAGCTAGCTCCACAAATCATATCCTACTGTCTACAAAAATGGTCGTACATCATCATTTTAACGACTGCTTATGCAGCTTATATCTGTTGGTAAAAATGTACAATGCGAAAATACCACAAAGTTGTAGGAACTCTGGGGAGAAAAGATTACCTTTTATCCTCTCAGGGTTGATAAAATTAGTACCATTTGAATACTGAGGTTGATGTAACCGACTATCCCCTTCCGCAAATATTTCAGGCCTTGTGCCTCTGATAGAAAGAATTGCTGCTGCTGCTGTTTGTTTGTTTGTTTGTTTGTTTCTAAGGCAGCAAGCTGGAAGGAGTGTTCTGAGATCAAATTCCACCGAGGTCGACTTTGCCTTTCGTCCTTTCAGAGTCAATTAAATAAGTACCAGTTACACACTGGGGGTCGATGTAATCAACTTAATCCCTCACCCCCAAGTTTCAGGCCTTGTGCCTACAGTAGACAATAGAAAGGTTTAATATTATTAAGGCTGCAAGCTGGCAGAATCATTAGCACCCCAGGGGCAAAATGCTTAGCAGCATTTCATCCATCTTTACATTCTGAGTTCAAATTCTGCCAGGGTCAGCTTTGCCTTTCATCCTTTCGGAATTGACAAAATAAATACCAGTTAAACACTGGGGTTGATGTAATTGACTATCCCCCCTCTCCCAAAATTGCAGGCCATGTACCAAAATTTGAGACCATTATTATTATTATTATTATTATAGATATCTTTCTTCACAAGAACCAATCAACGCTTTCATTTACCATCGGATTCCAAGACTCCACTAATTATGATTGGTCCAGGGACTGGCATTGCTCCATTCATAGGCTTTTTGCAGCACCGTCACCATTTATCAAAGACTCAACCTCTTAGTGACGCCTGGTTGTTCTATGGCTGTCGGCACCAGAAAAAGGACTTCCTTTATCAGTAAGTTTCTTGTGTATTTCCTTTACTTTTACATCCTGTGGTTCAGCAAAAGAGACCAATAGAATTAGTACCAGACTTAAAAATAGGTACTGGGGTTGAATTGTCCAATTAAACTTTTCAAGGTGGTGTCTCAATATGGCCACAGTCCAATAATTGAAACAAGTAAAAAATAAATGACATCTCATTTTGCTCATTTTTGTTTATTCTTTTCGTCTTTACTGATCGATTTTACAGGGATGAAATTGAGAAGTTTCTTGAGCAGGGATGCCTCTCCAAATTCTTTGTGAGTTTCTCTCGCGATGAACAACCTGAAGAATCACCAAGATATGTTCAAGATAACCTCCAACGTAACAGCAAGGAGCTTGTTGACTTGTTAGACAAGGATGCCATCGTTTATGTGTGTGGTGATGCAAAGAACATGGCTAAAGATGTTTGTGCAGCCTTCACATCCATTTTGGCTTCTGAGAAAGGTAAGTGTTATAGAGAAGTTCTACTTTTTGAAAGAGTGACTTTATCGTATGAAATTATTATCGTATGAAATTATTAAATTGAAGCATCAGTATGTAGCTAATCCAAATTTTTTTTCACATTTTCTTTGATATTTATAAAAAACTACTCTATATTCAAATTTATTTTATCACAGTGTTAGAGTACAGCCTCTTTTAAATATCTACAGTACACTAACAATTGTTCATAATTTGTTTTGTGTTTATTTTTAGGTGTATCACCTGAAGAGGCTAACAAAATTCTGATGAAACTTCGGTTAGACAAACGATATCTAGAAGACATTTGGACATAAACATCGTCTGGAGTAGACCAACATAGGGATTTGAATTTCATTTGGCAAACATCTCAAAATACTCTTTATCTTGTGAGCATTTGGATGTGGACTTCATCTGATGGGCATCCAAATACAGATTACAGCTAGCAGATACCTGAATATTAATTTACACCTGACAACCATCTAGTCAGAATAAAACTGGTGTACATCCTAGACCTATACGTATATAGTGCACCTGAGCACTCTATACAATAAGTTCGTTATATTATATAGTTCATCTGGATATCAACATAATCTAATGACTGTCTCAAAAATAATAAATTTTTTTCATCCTGTGATTACAGTAAAAAAAACAATTAATTCCTTTTCAATTAATTAATATCAAACTCCTGTTTTCAAAAATCAAATTGGAAACCAGATCATATCAGATGATATCGGATGGTATCTGGTGAACTGATGTGATATTTATAGTAAATACTGGTGTGAACCTCTACCAAGTCACACAACAGAAAAATAGGAAGGTAAATCTCTTTAAATTGCATTTGTTATCCTATTTAGGACACACTATACACAATAAGACAGTATATACTGTAAAGTAAGTGATCTCAAACACAAAACAAAATCCTTAAAAACTTAATTTTTGTTGCTTAGCACAGATTACCATTGCTATTGGTGTGTGTCTGAGGCATGGTCATTGCCAAATTAAAATTATCCTCCTCCTCTTCTTCTTCCTCCCCCCTCTTTCCAAGGTCCACTTTTTTGCTTTCATCCTTCTGGGGGTTGATACAATAAAGTACCAGGCATGTGCTGGAGTTGATGCTATCAACTTATTGCCTTCCCACAAAATTGCTGGCCTTGTGCCTAAATTATAAAGCATTATGTTCTTCATGTTCTGAGTTCAAATCCTGCCAAGGTCAACTTTGCCTTTCATCCTTTGGGGGGGGGGGGGGGGCAGTAAAATAAGTATCAGTTGAGCACTGATGTAATCGACTTACCCCTCCTCCGAAATTTATGGCTTTGTACCAAAGTTTGAAACCATTATTATTATTATTGTTGTATTTTGTCTGCCAATTCGTTCTAAGTTCAAATTCCTCCAGGGTCGACATTGCCTTTCATCCTTTTGGAGTTGATAAATTAAGTCCCAGTTAGGCACTGGGGTTAAATGTAATTCACTGGTCTCCTCCTCAAAAATTTCAGGTCTTGTGTCTATAGCAGAAAGGATTATTGTTGATGTTGTTATTATGAAGGTGGTGAGCTG
>NC_142943.1:11553110-11698110 GCF_046866305.1 Octopus bimaculoides
CAAATGACTGAAACAAAAGAGTAAAGAGTATCTTTATTTAGCATGTTGCCAAGATATTTGAAGGAAGATATGTTTTCCCAAGTTTTACCATTGACTGTTATTTTAGGATCCACGCAAAGCTTTCCAATGTTTTTTATAAGCATAACTATTTTATCAATATTATTGTCAGGCCTCACAGATTACTTGTTAATGAAATGTTATCCAATAAAGTTTAAAGATCTTTCTCATTATGTGCAACAATATCACAGTGTACAAAAGGTCTCTTATCTGAAATACAAAAGCAGTCTTGTTAACCACACAAGATTACATGAAACAAAGCATTCTAATAATAGATTATCACCACCGCAAAATTCATTGTTGACTTTTCTTCAAGTGCAGACGTTTTTACAATTAAACAATTCCGTATGACGGAGAAATAATTTCGCAATTTCCAAAAACGGAAGCACAGTTCAAAAGTTGACAAAGTATTCCTTCCCGCCAAAGGTCACAGTTCACACAATTGCGATAGCAGTAATACAACAGTATTTCCCTTACGGGAAACCAACAAATATAAATACAACAATAACAGCAAATTTTTAAACACAATTACTAACCTTACGGCGCAAGCAAATCAATAATCGAACTCAAGACATGTCTGAAGTCGAAGACCGAACTGGTCTAAGGGAGATAACTCGTCCCGTTTTAAGGCTCAAGCAGTTTTGTTTACAAATTAACTGCCCGTAACGGTCAGTTAATTTCTACCTCCAGTTCGAAGAGAGGTTATATGCCTGCGGTCATTGGAGTTTAATGTGTGATCTATAAAGCTAAGCGGTTTATGGGCACGATGCCACTGGTCCCACTATGACCGGACATATATTTAACTTCATGTAATTATATAGATATACATACATATAACCAATGGCAGATCTACAATATTGGGAGCCTGAAGCTTAAAATGTTAGGGGGGGGGCTTTACAGCTGGTAACGGTAGGATAACATCCAACAAGGGTCAAAGAATTTTCGTACCCTTGCAAGGAACTCCAGCTTGATGCCCTGATAGCCCAAATGTTGTGACGTGGAGTCCTTAAAAATGAGTCTGAAAGTGAGCCTTCTTTCCATCAGAAACGAGATGTGGGTAATCACCGATATCTTTGTTGATGTGGTTGTTCCATGGCAGATCACTACAAATATTCTCAAAGCTATGCCTTATACTTTTAGAGTTATGGGGGTTGAAAATTAGGGAAGCGTTACATACATGAATGGTGCATCATTAAAATACATATGAAAATTACAAAATACTCTTTTTTTTCTGGGGGTTTTTTTTTGTTTTTGTAGCAACAGTTTTGTCACATGACAGCTTCCTTGCAATGTCATTCTCTAGAGATAATATGCATAAGGAATTTAAGCGTTCTTCCGTCATGGTAGACTGAAATTTACTCTTAACAAAGGAAAGCTTTGAGGAACTCCTTTCTGCTTTACAGCTAGTGATAGGCATTGTCAAATACAGCTTATGTGCAGTGGTAATATTAGGGGACACTTCAATTAATTGTTGCTCATAAATAAGCTGAAGAACTTTTGTGCATTGCATTTTAGATGGTATGTTTTCTTCTGTGTTCTGGGATTTCCTAAGGTGTCAATACGTTTTGAACTGATAACATTCATTTATTAATTTGTGGTCAATACCGTCTTTGTAATGCGATATTATCTTATAACAGCAATGCCTGGAAAAATCATGGATTACATGGAAAAATGCATGCATGATGAGTCATATTCTTAAGATTATAAACCTGGAAAAGCACAGTACAAGTTATTACACCTGTAAAAGTATAGGACAAGCTATTACTTCTAGTAAAGAATAAGAAACTTTTTACTTAAAATATTGCAGCTAAAATTAAAATTTGAATATTAAAACTTATTTTATTATAGTTTACAAATAACACTATACTTATTTAAGTAGAATTTGGCTAATTTACTACCTTAAATACAAAAAAAAAGTGACTAATTAGACAAGCTTACTAATTAGCTGAACAGTTTTGTACAATAAATTTGAAAGATGAGAACTGTAAAGAGTGATAAATTAGAAGAACTGGCATTCTTTGCTGCAATATTTTAAGTTAAAAGTTTCTTATTCTTTAATTTTACTAGAAGTAATAGCTTGTCCTATACTTTTCCAGGTGTAATAACATGTCCTGTACTTTTCCAGGTTTATAATCTTAAGAATATGACTTTTCATGCTCGCGTTTTTCCATGTAATATATATATATATAAAATTTAATAATAGGGGTAGAAATTGATATCAATCAATTAAAATCAGTAGTCTAGCATATTTTTAAAAAATCCGAAGATTAAAATTATATTACATACAAAATTAAGAGGAATGACCAGCAAAAGTGGATTCCTATATGCTAGAAATAGATGCCAAATCACCTAACCACAAAGAATATTTCTTGAGAACATATTCTTCGTAGTTAGGTGATTTGGCATCTATTTCTAGTATATAGGAATCCACTTTTGCTGGTCATTCCTCTTAATTTTGTATATATATATATACACACACACACGTATGTGTGAATATATGTAGGTATTCTAAATCAAGGGAGATCACGCTTGACAACCAATTACTAGAGCGTGTTTGGATTGGATGTTAGTAGTGATAGAGATATAAATTGTGACGAGGACAGTGGTGTGTTTACTTCTGTCAAAGCGCAAGTTTGAAGTTCAGTTTTATCAAAGCCTCATACAATGGCTACTCTTATGCATCTAACTTACTTAACACTTAGTGTATATCTTTTGTTTGGTCTCTCTGTCGGTGAATACCAACTCCAACATCAAACCATTCCCGGAAGGGACGTACAGAAATTATCAACTTCCCATAGGGGTCAGTTGCGAAGTTTTCGGAACAATGTGGCCCTGAAGAACCTGAAGGCCCGGCAACATCACGAAAATCCCAAACGACCTACTGATGGTTTCGGCAGGTTTACTTACATACCGAACGACAAGGCTCCTCCGTTTGTTTTGAATAGCTTGGAAGGAACTTTGAAATATCCGAGTGCTTTATTCGCCAACAGTTCTCTCATATTTGTAGTCTTCGATAACCAGTCCAGTTATGTCGACTGTATGTGGCACTCGAATGAAGCCTTACTTCCACTCGTCCAGAGCAAACTCGAAGATATACACTACGTGTTTCTACCTTCGGGAAACGAAGATCCTTTATTGAAGGCTAAATGGTTATACAAACGTCTAGAATCATTGGGGTAATATCTTTCTCACTCAATTCTTATCTGTCTTTCATTCTTTCTCTTTTGCTGTCTCTTTTCCTGGTTCAAGTCAGTTGACTGGGGTACATCCTTATTTATCTATCTTTCCTTAATTCGTCGCAGGCAACAGTTTACGTTTTTATTTACATCAATCTCTTATTCTCGCTCGCCTCTGTTTTCATTAATGATGATTTAATAATAGCCATATAACTTTGATACGAGGCACAATTTCAAGAATATTATCAGTTTCCGGAGTTTGTTAAATGAATATTTTTGATAAGATTAAAATTCTTCAATATACCGGTATATATATATATATATATATATATATATATTTTCTCTGTTATATTGGTGCGCAACGGTGGATTAATTTAAGACTTAGCTCTTATTTCTAGCAGGTAGATGCTTGTTAAGCATCATTACGCTTCGTGCAAATATATAATTCATAGCTATTTAAAGCTATTATAACTGCGATCCACCCATGTCACTGCTGGTGATATCATCAAATTTAGAATTTATCCACAGTGTTTGAATGTTTCATTTATATATATATATATAATTAATGAAGTGATTTTGTTGGTATGGCTACTTGGAATGCGATAAGCCTTACAATAATAACTATGTGATCCCTGCTATTTCTAGCACGCTAAACAAGATAGTTTTTAACGAACTTTCATTTATATATAATATGTGACTGAAAGAGAAAATTTAGCAGCAAAAGCACAACGGCAGAGAGAAAGACGGACAACTGAATCAAATGAAACCAGGGCAAAGCGACTGAAACAGATATCTGAATATGCACGGAGATGTAGACATGATTCTGTTTCCGCTGCTCATGACCGACTGGTTAGGGTATCTCGAGAAGAAAATATTCAAAATAATGGTGTCAGATCACAAATTGTTGATGCAACACTAAAGAGATCTTTTCTTTCCGGGGGGCGCTGAGGGTATTATGTGGCCATGACGGGGGCGGTGGCCCCAAAAGTTTGAGAATCTCTGTATTAAATCATTTTAAATTTGGGTATATTTGAAAAAGTAAAGAAACGTCATACCCATGTGTTCTCACAGCACTAGACTTTTGTGTGTGTGAGTGTGTGTTTCCCTTCATCCATCCATCCATCCATCTATCTATCTATCTATGCACACCTGCTGATAGCAGTTCTTCACAAGTAGGAAACTCAAGAGGCTAATGTGTTATGGTGCATGCTATTGTTAACAGGTTGTGACAATAGGAGCCATGTGGCTGTGGTTGTGTTGTGGCAAGGTGACAACAGTGGCTGTCACTGCCTAATGGTTGGACAACAGTTTTCTGACATGGTGTTGTCCGTTTTTGAATGCCAGACATTATCTGACTAAATGACATGTTTTTGTCTATTTCTATAATACAAAGCTGAGTTATGGAAATGAAGACTTTGACTGGTCAAAATAAACATGACAGTTCCCTTGTGACTCCATAGAGAGCTGAGGGCCCTAGACAAATCATATCTACATTAATATTGAGATTAAGACCTATTTAAACAGATATACAAGTATAATAGTCAAGTGTACATTATCTGTGTAGCATAAATTAAATCTCTTTGTTCATTGATCTTCAATCTTTAACTTTTTATCTCTTCTATCTTTTACATGTTTCAGTCATTAGACTGCGGTCATGCTGGGGCACCACCTTGAAGAATTTTAGATAAACAAATTAACCCCAGTACTCTTTTTGGTTTAAGCCTGGTACTTATTTTATCAGTTTCTTTTGCCAAACCACTAAGTTTTGGAGACAGACACACCAACACCAGTTGTCAAGTGGCATGGGGGACAAACACACACACACACACACACATATATATGGCAGGCTTCTTTCAGTTTCTGTCAACCAAATCCACTCACATGGCTTTGGTCAGCCCGAGGCTATAGTAGAAAACACTTCCCCAAGCTGCTACACTGTAGGACTGAACCCAAAACGTTGTGGTTGGGAAGCAAATATCTTACCACACAGCTATGCATGACCTAAACTAGATTTCAATCTGAAACATTAAACAATTTTTTTTTATATGCATATTTTTTTAATAACTTTTTTTAATTAAGAAATTTTTTTTTTATTATCAAATTTTTTTTTTTTAAGTTTCACTATTTGTTTACTCTATCCCTACCCTTATTTTAATTTTTACTATTTTACCAGTACCAAGTCAAGTTCCAATTGGAAATCCAATCATAAAAATTTTCACTTTGCTATCCAGTCTGTGTCAAATTTGACCAATTGGATTCCTGACTGCTTGAATGAATGGGCATGTTCTGACCATGGTTGTGGGTATGACCAAGTGATCATTAATTTTAAAGGTAATATTCATGTTGTTGCTATTATTATTTTTATGTTGTTCTTTTATTAATATCCTTCCTTTTGCCGACTATTTTTTAGAGTGTGCTTTGTGATTTTTAGCATAACACCATAGGGAGACAAGGCTCAAGTCAAAGCGTACCCAGATAAATATTGGTTTCAAATTTTGACACAAGGCCAGCAAATTCGATGGGGGCAAGTGTTAGCCGATTACATCAATTCCAGTTCTCAAATGATATTCATTTTATCAACCACAAAAGGATGAAAGGTAAAATCAACCTTGGCAGAATTTGAACTCAGAACATAAAGACATATGAAATGTCATGAAGCATTTTGCTTGGTTTGCTAATGGTTCTGCCAGCTCACCGCTTCCATATCTACATAAATGTTGAGATTGTTGTTGTTGGCACTCTGTCGCTTACGACATCGAGGGTTCCAGTTGATCTGATCAACGGAACAGCCTGCTCGTGAAATTAACGTGCAAGTGGCTTAGCACTCCACAGACACATGTACCCTTAACATAGTTCTCAGAGGAGATTCAGCGTGACACAGTGCGACAAGGCTGACCCTTTGAATTACAGGCTCAACAGAAACAGGATGTAAGAGTGAGAGAAAGTTGTGGTGAAAGAGTACAGCAGGGTTCACCACCATCCCCTGCCGGAGCCTCGTGGAGCTTTAGGTGTTTTCGTTCAATAAACACTCACAACGCCCAGTCTGGGAATCGAAACCGTGATACTATGACCACGAGTCCGCTGCCCTAACCACTGGGCCTTTGCACCTCCACGTTGAGATTAACACCTATTTAAATAGATATACAAGTATAATAGTCAAGTGTACATTATCTATGAAGTTGTTTTGTCTCTGATGAGACTCTTTATTCTCTCTTACGTCGTCCCTTTTCTTCCATTCACCTTTATTTTATAAACGCTTGAACGAATTTTCTTCCTACAGGAAATCATTTGCCAGTCACTTTGAAACGCTTGGATGCACGTTATGACTGGTTACCTTCACCAAACAAGTTCATCAACAAGACTCTTGAATTAGACATAATATGGAATGGCTGCAAACGTATCCCCCACCTTTCACTGCCAGACAAAGTTGCTTTGGTCTACAATAATGGCTGCAGCATTTTTCAACAGGTATTACATTAAATAAACATAAGATAAACTTAGAACAATTTCAAACACATAAGATCATACAGACCCTCTTTATAACACACAAGCTTTTATCATGTTCACACTTTACACAAACATATATATTTCTTTATTAATGTTGTAATTGTAATTTGAGCCTTCAGTACTAGAGTATTGAAATATATTCGACTAGATTCCAGTGAAGAAGAAAAGAACTCGTAACTCGTTTTACTTGGATAAGAATTATATTATACAATCAGCAAAAGCAAAACTGTTTGTTAAACAAAAAAGACCCAAGCAAGAATGCACATATGGAAGAAAGACTCACTTTTCAAAGAAAGCCAACAGATTGAAAACTATATTCATGTGCCAAAAAACTATTGGTCATCTTATTCTTAACTATTAGCACACACACGCACAACACAAATCACTTGGGGCTCTTTTGACATTATTGAAAGAGGCAACAGATATCAAAACTGAGAGAAAGGATGCCAGGCATAATCGCAAAGAGCTATGGCTGGAGTAAACTACATTAAAGATGGAGATAACTGGGTAGGGGATAATGATCATGATAATGATGTTGTTCATGATGATAAAGATTACAAAAATTTCTTTCAAAATCTCACTTTCTCTTCCCCCTCTCTTTCCCTCTCTCTTCCCATTCTCGTAGATCACCAATGTACAGGCTGCTGGTTACAAAGGAGCAGTTATCATGATGCGTCCAGGTGAACCACTTCAAGACATGAACTGTGATGGAGAGCAGTGCACAAAACCATTGACCATCTTTGCAACAGCAGTACCATATAGTAAATCAGTATTACAGTGAGTTAAATTTCTCTTCAATCCTTATCCTTTTCCCATTTGCTGCAGTGATAAAATCAGACAACCCTCAATAAGTTTTTTTTATTTATTTCTTATTGAGTGCAAAAGTGAGAAATTTAATCTTAAAGATAGCCATGTATCATATTATGTATGTTGTGAATATAATAACTGTGTTTCTTGCAGTTGTTAATGCCAATTCAGCCTTGATTGAGCAAATCTATGATCAAAGGTGTTCAATTCATGACAATCTCACCTTTGCTTAAGATTTAATGTATCCAGGTTTATTATTATCTTAGATGAGTATGTCTCCTTTATTTTTCTAAGGTAATACAATGTAATTTGGAGATTTTTAACAGATTAAATGTATAGGTATATCAGGTACACTAGGCTATAGTGCTTTCTTTCCTATTGTATGGAGTTGAAACCTAGACAGTCTATAAAGTTCAAGTAGACAAATTACATGCAAATATGATAAGACTATTGCAACAAATTATGAATATTGTTCTCTTTGACAAGATCAGGAATGACGAGATCCTGTCTGCCTCCTATGATAGAAATCTTCATTAATAGAAATTTACATTGGTTGGGCCATGTACACAGGATGGACGATAACAGACTCCCCAGACAAATCCTTTACTTCCATTTATGCAAGGGGAAAAGGAAGCCATGGAACACCTAGATTGAGATTCAAAGATACTGCAAAAAGGAATAAGAAATGGGAAGGAAATGATCATAATAAATAGCAAACTCAAGCAAACAACCAACCAGGATGGAGAAAGCTTATCAAGCCATGCCAAAGCCATAAACAGTGATAGTCATGATGACTGACTGTTCATATGATAGAGACCCTTTTCTTTATGTTTGTAAAGCTTGTGGCATGCAT
This sequence comes from Octopus bimaculoides, assembly GCF_046866305.1. NCBI lineage: Eukaryota > Metazoa > Mollusca > Cephalopoda > Octopoda > Octopodidae > Octopus > Octopus bimaculoides. The sequence goes on from NC_142943.1 coordinate 11,561,511, forward strand.
TGTAAATATGACTTCAGTTATGGAAAGCTGTTGTTTGTAATTGTTTCAGGCCAATGAAAGGTTATGTTTAATGACATGAATATAATAACCACTGCAAAATGTCAAACCCTTTGGAAGTTTAACATTCCCTATGGAACAAGCTCCTATTTTCTTGTTCTGGTTTTCTTGGCTGTGTTCACAGCTGAGATTCATACCCAGTCCACCTAGCTGTAAGTAGTCACCATGTGTGTGATGTGTGTTGAGGTAGCTTGCATCTAATAGTAATCAACTTATCCCACCACCCCGAAATTGCTGGCTTTATGCTAAAATTTAAAATCAGTGTGATAAAAGGACTAAATGTCCCCCTATAGATTAGTGTCATGATAGAGTTACTAACACTTGAACCTGTGGATTAATGTCATAATAGAAGTACTAATATGCCCACCTCTGCAGCATTAGTCTCAGCCTTTTATTACATACAGTTGCTCACAGGTATGATTAGCTATCTGACTATTCACGAACCTCATTTCATGAGTACTTTTGACTACCAGCCACCCAACCACTCCTGTGCGTCTCATGAACATGTAACTCTCTATAAAGAGCATATAAATAAATGACATGTTATTGTAAATATATCTATATGTTTGACAGTTAAATAAAATACCTATCTGTCCTTCAATTTATGTCTCTCTCTTTCTCTTTCCTTCCCTTGCTCTCTTTTTCACCATTAGTCTATCTACACATCATTCGCATTTTATTTATCATGTTGATTAATTTATATAAATATAAATATGGGGTAGCCATGTATCTCTTCTTGAGCAAGACACCTGTTTCTGTCTGTCTATCATACTTTAACCCTTTAGTGTTCACATGTAATGCTTAATTATTCACATGTTTTGAATTAATCTTGCATTACCTTGTAACTTTGAGGTTTTGATGAGGTAACTGTTTATCTTTAAAAGGATGCTGTAGGCATGGTGTGAGGGGCCAGATCTGGCTAGTTTGAATATAAAACAGGTAGAATATTTGGGCCAGATATGACCTGTTTAAATACTAAAGGGTTGACCCCTCATGGAGGTGTGTGGCTTAGTGGTTAGGGTGTTGGACTCATGATTGAAATATTGTGATTTCAATTTCTGGATCAGGTAACAGGTTGTATTCTTGAGCAAAACCCTTCATTTCACATTGCTCCAGTCCACTCAGCTGGCAAAAATGAGTAATCCTGTAATGGACCAGTGTCCCATGAAACCAGGAAACCAGCCCTTATGCCATGAAACCAGGAAACCAGCCCTTACTAGTCAGCATGACTTGAGAAAGTAAGTTTACCTTTTCTTTTTATAAAGCCCCCTCCTCCCTCAATACTACACCTCCTCAGTTGAGGGTGTCTTGTCTTGTGAATTACTTAGTGACCTCACTGGTACTAGTGCCATGTTAAAAGCACCCAGTTCCAGTACACTCAGTCGAGTGGTTAGCATTAGGAAGGGCAACCAGCTGTAGAAACAGTGTCATAGCAGACATTGGAGCTTGGTGCAGTCCTCTGGCTTACCGTCTTTATCAAATCGTCTGACCCATGCCAGCCTGAAAAAAAAAGACATTAAATGGTGATGAAGATGATTATACAGATATAAATAATGCATAAATTAAGGGGTGGAAAATGTGTCTAAATAATTTTCATTTTCATCTCATCCTCTGTTCTGTTTTCTACAGCAATGGTCCATCAACTATAAAATTCCAGAACACACCATCACAAAATTTCTACATGGCCATTGATTCATTAGGTAAACTGACAGAAGCTGGATGGATGTTGTATCCATCAGCAAACTTTTTGGTATGGCAAGCAGAATGGTGAGTGTGCATTTTGACATGGTTTATGTTTATTTTATTACATTTATTATAGTTATTATTTCCCATCTAAATTTAATTTTAATTGAATATTTATGTAATTATTTTAATTTGATATTTTGTAATAATTTTTCAAGATCTATGTCCATGTTTTGATGTGTGTGTGTGTGTGTGTGTCTCTTCAGCCGTTTATGTGTGTATGTGTCAGTGTATGTGTGTGTGTGTGTGCATGTATTAATGCAAATGCATATATGTGTGAGTATATGTGTCTGTATCAATGCACATGTCTGTTCGTCCTGTGTATGTTTGTGTCAATGTGTGCATGAGTAAAGGTGGTGAGCTGGCAGAAACGTTAGCACACCAGGCGAAATGCTTAGTGGTATTTCGTCTGCCGCTACGTTCTGAGTTCATATTCCGCCGAGGTCGACTTTGCCTTTCATCCTTTTGGGGTCGATAAATTAAGTACCAGTTACGCACTGGGGTCGATGTAATCAACTTAATCCCTTTGTCTGGCCTTGTTTGTCCCCTCTATGTTTAGCCCCTTGTGGGCAATAAAGAAATAAGAAACGTTAGCATGCTTAGTGGTATTTCGTCTGTCTTTATGTTCTGAGTTCAAATTCTGCTGAGGTCGACTTTGCCTTTCATCCTTTCGGGGTCGATAAATTAAGTACCAGTTGCATACTGGGGTTGATCTAATCGACTGGCCCCTTCCTCCAAAATTTCAGGCCTTGTGCCTAGAGTAGAAAAGAATGTATGAGTATGTCTGCCCATCCATCAGTGCAAGTGTGTGTGTGTGTGTGTGTGTATCTGTCCATTTGTATTTGTATTAATGTATGTAATGAGTATGTCTGTCTCCCCACCCTCTGTATGAGTATTTGTTAATGTGAGTGTGTGTATGTGAATTATGTCTGTCCATGCGTCTTTTAGTGTGTGTGTGTGTGTGTTATTGTCAATGTGTGTATGAGTAGGTGAGCCCATCCATCAGTGTGTGTGTATATGTGTCCCTGTCTGTGTATGTATTATAATTTACCATTATTTGTAAGAATGTCACTTCTCTAAATTCAATATTTCAGGATGAAATTTCAAAATAAACTCGAGAGAAGACTCTGGAACAAAGACCTTCTTGTGCCATTATTTGAGAATGCCACAATGCAAGGCAAAAGTGGAATTATTGCCAATGTTACATTACCACCTTTGGAAAGTAGGTATTTCACAAACATGTCTTTTCACTGATTTGCCATTGTTTCTGTGATCAAAGTTAACCCTTTTGGTGCCATATTTCAGTTGAAATACAATGACTTTGTTTCAAATAATTTTCAATGACATGACTATATATTTTTAGAATAACATTATAGGGTAAGTATGAGAGGCTGGTTCTGGCTGGTTTAAATATAGAATAAGTGGAGTATTTGGGCCGGATATGGCCAGTTTAAATGCTTAAGGGTTAATCTCCATGTTCTCCCCCTATGTCCTTTATCATTCCAGAGTTGAGAACCTACTCAACCTTTGAACTACAAGTGAACCTGTCTTGTCCTGGCACCAGAGATGAAGACTGCCCTGCATGGGACCGCACTGTTGGGTTACATGTGTGCTGCAATCAGTCTTCCCCATTGTGCAACATGGAACTAGGACGATGGATCACACCATTCCGCAGGTATTTTATTTTTCGTTCTTTTCTTATCTTTTACTTGTTTCAGTCATTTGACAGCAACCATCCTGGGGCACCACCTTGAGGGGTCTTAGTCTAACAAATCAATCCCAGGACTTATTTCTTTTTAACCCTGGCAGTTATTCTATTGGTGTCTATTTGGTGAACTGCTAAGTTACAGGGATGTAAACACATCAACAACTGCTGTCAAGTGGAGGTGGAGGACAAACAAAAAGCACAAAGGTACACACACATAGATATATACATATACATATACGATGGGCCATTTTCAGTTTTTGTCTACCAAATGAACTCACAGGGCTTTGGTTATAGAAGGTTATAGAAGAAAATAATTGTCTAAGGTACAACACAGTGGAACTGAACCAAGAACCATGTGGTTGGGAAGCAAGCTTCTTACCACACTACCTTGGGGGTTTTTTTTTTTTCTTTCCTTGATTCGTTTTTTTTTGTATATTCATGTTCACATGGGTTTGAAGGTTCTGAAAATTCTGTCATTTGCACAAAGGAACTGTTAATTTTTAGCTTGCATGCTCTTGCACATATGCTCAAACAGATAAAACATACAAATGCAGACACGTAAAAACTGACAAATGAAACATATTCATACATTTATAATATATGTATGAAGGTATAAACATACACAGAAATATATATTCATACACACATACAAATAAACTGCCTGGCCGGCTCTTGTGAAACTGTCCTGCCCATGCTAGCATGGAAGGTGGACATTAAAACGACGATGATGATGATGATGGATGAGAATGATGATGGCAGCATCCCCTGGTGAAGAACTCAGCCTAAACCACATAGTTGAAAAGAAACTTGCTAAACACAGAGACAGGTGTATACATATGAGGCTTGATCAAAAAGTATCCGGATTGGTGCTATAATTACCTTCGAAGTAGTCTCCTTCTGAAGCCACACATTGTTTCTATTGATAGAAGCATTCCTGGAACTCCTTTTTGGAGGATAGCAAGCAGCTACCTCGTCGCATCCCTTTCAAGTGGGATTTGAGCTTTGGAAAGAGGGAAAAGTCACGAAGGGAAAGATTTGGGAAGTATGGTGGTTGTTGAACATGGGGAATGTTGTGCTTGGCGAAAAACTGTGCTGAATGGGTAGGTGCTTTGTCATGGTAGAGCTGCCTCTCACTGGACACATGCAATTCTGATAACTACACTGCTTCCAAGTACTGCTATAAACAACAGAAGTGAACAAGAATGTTATTATTTAATGTGCATGCATGACAGAGTTCAAGGTCAATCAGTGCCAAACAGCTTCACTCTGTGTACTTTAGCTCTATTACTAGTGGTCCTGGTACTTTTTGATCAGACCATCATCATCATCGTTTAACGTCCGCTTTCCATGCTAGCATGGGTTGGACGATTTGACTGAGGACTGGTGAACCAGATGGCTACACCAGGCTCCAATCTGATTTGGCAGAGTTTCTACAGCTGGATGCCCTTCCTAATGCCAACCACTCCAAGAGTGTAGTGGGTGCTTTTATGTGCCACCTGCACGAAGGCCAGTCAGGCGGTACTGGCAACGGCCACGCTCAAAATGATGTATTTTACGTGCCACCTGCACAGGAGCCAGTCTGGCGGCACTGGCAACAATCTCGCTCGAATGTCTTTATATGCATATTACATGTAAACCCATATTATTTTCTTATTACATTCTTTTCTCCTCTCCACTTTTTAGGCGTATTGGAATTTGGGTAACAGATGTGAGTCCTCTACTACCCTTGCTGACCTCTCGCCAATGTACCTTCCGCATGTTCACTGACCCCTGGGCATCACCATGGAAGCCATCAGTCTCTCTCAGGTTTTCAAACCCCCACATGAAGAACAGTAAGTCTGTTTTTCACTTGTAGTTTTCTAATGCTAAAGAGGGGTTAACGTTAGTTGAGCTCTTATAACAGAGTTAATTTAAAGATTTTGCTATTGGTCTTTTTAAGCATAGGTCAGTCCTGATCTAGCAAAATTATGACCAAAGGCATTCCTGTATTTTATCAGGTTCAATCCCACTGTACAGCAGCTTGAGCAGGTGTCTTCTGCTATAATTCTGGACTGAACAATGCTTTGTGAGTGAATTCGGTAGATAGAAACTGTATGGCAATCCGAGCACGCATGTGTGTGTGTGTGTGTGTGTGTGTGTGTCTTTGTGCTTGTATTTGTACTACACACACACCGCTTGACAACTGGTGTTGGTTTGTTTACTTTAAGTTCTGAACTTAAACCATACTTCTATGCTAAGAAAAAAGACAAAGGGAAGCCATAGGTGTAAAACTTTGCTGATGTAAAAATATTTTTGTTTCGTTAAAGTCATTGAGTGATGAGGAACAACTGGTGAGTAACAATAAGAACAAGTTTATGCAAAATCTAATTTTATGGAAACTGTATTGACAAGGAGAAAAAAGTGAGAGAGATATTCAAAACAATGATGGTGGGGATCATTTACGACTGTTTCCACCATGTTTGTAATGTTGGAAGGGGGTCGTAATTCAGTTGTTGTCAGGATCAAAGAAGCTGGTCTTTCATCAAAGATGTGAAGGTAGCTATTTCTCATCCCATGGTAACAGAACTCATCATCTAAAACTACTTCCACCAACAATTGTAAACCAGCAGAGTTGTCCTCTATGTAGTTGCTCAATTTGCTAAGAATAGTAACCAAATATCCCTCAAATATCATCCTAGTATCTTAAAACTGGCATACAGAATTAACTGGCACCCCATCAGTTACAGCAATGAGGGTTCCAGTTAATCCAATCAATGGAACAGCCTGCTTGTGAAAGTAACATGCAAGTGGCTGAGAACTCCACAGACATGCATACCCTTAATGTAATTCCCAAGGAGATTCAGTGTAACACAGACTGTGACAAGGCTGGACCTTTCAGTTACAGGTACCACTCATTTTCGCCAGTTTAATGGACTGGAACAAATGTGAAGCAAAGTGTCTTGCTCAATAACACAATACACCACCAGGTATCGAACTCACAACCATGAGCTGTAATACCCGAACCACTTAGCCATGTGTCTTGACTGACATACAGAATAACATGGTCTTGGATGTATTATGCTTAGTAGAATGACAGGAGAGTCATAACTCAAATGCTTTTAACCATAGGTTAACCTGATCATGGCTCAGTTGGGAGAAAATAACAACTGTAAGGTTAGTATTTGTGCTTAAGTTTAACTAATGCGTGTAACAACTCAATGTCAAATAGATAATTGTAAGATTTTTTTTTTTTTTCTGTACAGGTTCAAATTCTTCATATCCGGTAGAAGCTATGCCACTTTTCCAACCAGGTGCAGTATTTGACCACAATTACAACAATCACTTCAAACCATATTACTTTGAAGTTGACAAAAAATATAGCAAGGTTGGTAGTTTATTTCATGTTTTATAACTTCATAGCATTGAATGATATAAGAAAAGAATATAGAAAAGAATATCAAAAAGAATATAGCCAAGCTGGCAGAATCATTACTGTATCAAACAAACTGCTTAGCAGCATTTCTTCTGGCTCTTTAGGTTCTGAGTTCAAATTCCACTGCTTCTGGATTTGATCCCAGTGTGTGGCACTTTGAGGAAGTGTCTCCTACCCTAGCCTTGGATTCAACAATACCTTATGAGTGAAAATTGGATGACAGAAAATGGTCTGTATGTGCATGAGTGTATGTGTTTGTGAATATTTAATTTATTTTTACACCTGCTCTTCTCATATTCTTTTCAACTCTAGGCACAAGGCCCAAAATTTTGGGGGAGGACTAGTTGATTAGACCAACCCTCAGTACGCAACTGGTATTTAATTTATTGATCCCTAAAGGATGAAAGGCAAAGTCAACCTCGGCGGAATTTGAACCCAGATCATAAAGACACGAAATACTGCTAAGCATTTTGCACCGCGTGCTTATGTTTCTGCTAGCTTGTCGCCTGCTCTTTTCATATTGACATGGGTTACACAAGACAGCCCTTTCCTTGGACCAACTGTCTCTTTATTTCAAGTAACGTACTTTATTCTACTGTTCTTTGCACATCAAACTCCCAATTTTGGGGACACAGACAAGTATCACTGCTATCTAAGCAGTGGCAATGCAAAGACACAGACAAACACATGTATGAATGAATAATGAAATTCTGCATCTAACAAATTTCATCTACAGGGCATAGGCCAACCTGAAAGTGTTATAGAATTGAAACCAAAATATGCGGTTCCAAAGAAAACTTCTGAAGCACACAGTTATGCTTGTACATTTGTACAGATTAACATGGAGCAAACAAATACTAATTCTGTGGAACGCAAATACCTTATGACATATCTAGTGTACACATAGGTGTATCTTCTGTGAACAATGAAGCAAGTAACAAGATAGAATACAAGGGTCTATATGATTGAGTAAAACCCTTGGAGATAGTGTTCAAGACTGGCAGCAGTTCAGTGACTCAGCAGTAAAAGAATTCCTCTTGTAAAAATATCGCAGCTTTGTGCCGGTGTGTAAGATTAATTAAGCAAGTCTTCTCTGTCCTTTCTCTTTAGGTCATGATATATGCTGTGATAACAGGACACGGTAGTGATGAAAATGGATGTGGAGAATTCTGTGTGACATCTCACCATTTTAACATCAACGGAAAAGTATACAACATCACATTTGATAATGCAGGTAAGTATTTCTTTAATTCTACTTTATCCTATTTTTGCTGAATAATAGCACTGTTGATGTCATTTCTCTTTTTGTCTCTCACAGGGACTCCACTTGGTTGCGCAAACAAAGCACCAATAGGTGTTGTTCCAAATGAGCATGGAACTTGGCTGTATGGACGTGATGGTTGGTGTGACGGTTTGCAGGTTGATCCCTGGCTCATCGACATCACAAATGACATTAGCAAACAAAATGTTATCAACTATTTTGGTTGGTATAAGGGCAAAACTCCAAACCCACAAAGGAATCCTGGAATCATATCGCTCTATTCATATTTGATATTTTATAAATAACATTTCAAATGAAAATTAAATTTTTTTTTTAATTAATAAATTATATTTTGAAAATATTTCATTTTCAGAGAACTAAACCAAATTTATAACTGATTTCTGATCATTTCTTATATGAATAGTAGTTTTTCATTGACGTTCTGGTTTACTTTTTCTTATTAGGATAATTTTCCTCTGTAAGGGCACAGGGCCTAGTGATTAAGATGTTGCACTCCTGATCATAAGGTTGTGGTTTCACTTCCTGGACTGGGTGGTGTCCTGTGTTCTTGAGCAAAATACTTGATCTCAAGTTGCTCTGCAATCAATTCACAACCTGACATGTGGTACCCTGTGCACCTGTTCAGGCCAAGTCAATTTGATAGAGAAATTGCAAAACTGTCTTATTCAGACTACAAGGTACTACACCACACTTGCCTTCCTTTTGTTCAGTTTTTCTTGTCCAAAGAATCTTCGGTTTTCTTAATTGTAATATTTTTATTTCACATTGCTTCTCTGACATCACAATTTGAGAGTGTAGGATGAGTTGTCCGACATTTGCAAATGAGATAGTGCTACTTGACTCATCAGGAGACGATCTCCAGCATGCAGTGAATGGGTTCACTACCAAGGGCTGAAAGGCAGAGATGAAAATCAGTGTTGCAAAGACTGAAATATTAGTCATCTCAAGAAAATCTTCCCAGTATACTCTGCATGTTAGTGGAACATCACTGCAGCAAGTGGAGAAGTTTAAAGTATCTTGGAGCCATTTTCACAAGTGATGGAAAGCAGGAAGGTGAATTAGATATTCAATGAATTAATAAGAATGAAATGGTAAATAAAATAAACCTATTTCATCATCATCATTTAGCAACCATGTTCTATGCTGGTATAGGCTGAATGATTTGACAGACTCCAGTGGGCTCAAGGACTACATCATGCTCCAGCATCTGCCTTGGCGAGGTTTTTACAGTCACATGCCCTTCCCAATGCCAACCAGTAGGAAGGTGGAATGAGTGGGGAATAGGGAATGTTTGATAGTAGCAGAATAGCAGAATAGGAATGATGACACACAGTAAACAAGAGAAGGACAACAGAGAGTTGAAATGCTGATGGGTGGGTTGCAGGAGCGGATAGGGAAGACAGGCAGTTGGAGTGTATGAGGAGGGTGTAACAATAAATAAATAAGAATGAACAAAAGTTAAGGAAAATATAAACTTTAATACAACACAATAACATTTTCTCATTAAATCAGGATTTTTTTGGTTTTTAAATTTTATTTTTTCAGTCTTCAACAAAAATAAATAAATAAATAAATTAATATGGTTTGTAAATTTGAAGAGCATTAAATTTATTGAACAACACTAGAATTTGTCCAGGTCCTCTGCAATTCGCAGGAAACATAAAAAGAAGGCATTATTTGTTTGAAATAATCAGTTTAGAAGTTACATCATCTTTGGAAATTGTGGACACTACAGCTGATTCTGAATCCAATCTGGTATTAATGTTTATAATACTTGGCAGTAATTTTTTCATTGTTCCACAATATTCACTTATAAAAAAATAATGATAACCCATACTACTTTAAGAAACATTAAAATGTTGGCTAGCAAACAACCTGCCAAAGCTCTAAGTAGTGTTCAAAAACAAAGGTTTCAGATTTTGCAATTTTCCTAAATGAAGTACCACAGAGTTCCATTCTCTTACCCAATTTTTTTCTTTCGTCTAACACCGACATGACCTTCCAAAATCTCAATATATGCACATCATATACACAACCTATTCTTGAGAAACCACCATTCAATGGTAACGATGGATTTATAACTAGACTCCAGCATTTATTTCTTATTTTTGGAATTCCTGATAAACTGGCCTCAGGTGAAGTTCCTGGGTTTATAGAAATTCTAAACCAAGGCATTTTGATGAACTGCAATATGTACACCGATTCATCAATGGTCTTTCCTGACAGTAGATGTGCTGAAATTGGTGTCAAACTAATCAAATACTTTATCACCAATAACAATACAAAATGAAGACATCAACTTGGTCTTTTTCAACAAGCAATATTGAAATACATCAGAGAGGGACACTAAAGCTCTCACTAACAATATATGTTCTCAGTAGACCAATATGAGATTTAATTCCAATTACTACCAAGTAAATATCACCCACATAACACTCAGGAACATATTGAGATTGGCAAGAAACATAGTTATGTCTTGGGCCCAAAACTCTTCGTAATCTCCAGCATGATGAGTACAGTTTAGCACAGGACCAAAAGGCTGTGAATGAATGAAAAATGTGAACATTACTAACGAACAGAAATAATTGTCAGCAAATGTATTTAGAATTTTTGAAGCCCATTTAATCAGAAGCCAAACAATGATCGATATGAAGAGTCTTAGAAAATATGGAACCAACTGAACTAAAAGTAATCAACCTGTCACAGTGATACATGATGGAAAATGAAATTTTGTAGAAAGCTCAGTCTATGAGAATTCTTCCAAAATAAACACAACACAGATTTCATCACTTCTGAAAAACAAAATAGGATTTAAACTTCCAGTAAATAGGAATAAATGGGAATATATAATGTGTCTAAAAAGATCTATAAACTCAAATATTCCAACAAACCATATAAAATCAAGCATAAATGAAGAACAAAAAGCATTGGAATGTCTACAGAAAGATTCCTGTCATAATCCACTATAATAATGGACAAGACCCATTACAGAGAAATGGTCTTAAAACAACCAAATGACCAACATTTCTACAAAAAATTAGAAACCAATGCAGATAAATGAACAATGAGCAAAACTGATAAATTAATGAACAAATTCAAAAAGTGAACAGATCTAAAAGAGAGCATAAACCCGTTTGCCCTATGCTCTCTCCAAGCTGTTGAAAAACGTCTGCCCATCCAACACCACCTCAGATTAGCAGATATTGTTCCTATGCCCTCTGGTTCCTCTCCACGTAATTAACGTGAATATTAGATCCCTTATATCTTCCTTAAAATGGCAGTTCAAGCTGATTGAGTCTCGCCAACCAGTTTGTCTAAAGTTGGTGGTCAGCACAGTTCCGAACCAGATATTCAGCAAACTTAAAGAAGGTCATTGTGGATATGGGCTGCACAACAACCCTAGTGACCACAAACATGGTTGAGAGCTGAAGAGGAAATACCACGCTCTGAGCAGTAGATGGTAGGGAAGTGAAATGTAGGGGCATATATGTAAAAACTAACATTTCCCTTCTCCAAGCTTAGATTCGAAACCGAATCTAAGAATTTTCCCTCGTCGGATTTACTGTGAGCAACAGGTGCGAAATCAGGTTTTCTTTGTCTTGTCAAAAAAAATGATGGATAGACTCCCCTCGACCTTATAACCTCATAGATGTCAAGCGAAGTTCACTGGACAGCGACTGACCTACTTAGGTGCTAAACCTGCTGCAGCATGTCCATCCTTCTAGCTACCCCTGATTTTTATAGATAGGAGAATTTAGCAGGGAGGACAGAGACTGTGATTCGCCACAGACTGACCCAGTGCTCCGCGACTATCACACAGAGATTTGCCATGCCATGCTAATGAGAGAGAGAACTACCGCAAGATGAAAGAACAAAAACACACACACACACATGAACATATTTAGTCTTCGGATACATCAACTCCACAGATGTACCCTGGTTTCATTTTTCCTAGCAACTCGAAGTAAGTTGCCAAAATTTAATGTAGTGGTGAAGAATATTTACTAACACCAGAGTTCAATGCAGCAAATAAAATATGTTATGGTTGAACATAGTTATCACTTTGTTTATTCACAGGCAAACATATGCCTATCGCACCCTGACACGATAAAACAAACATCCAACATTACTCCACCACATTTTGGTGACCCCACTACTTAGCTTTATACCATCCTGTCTATCAATTATATACCAATATAATGATGCAACAACTATAAAGCTTGAAACACATGTACCGCGGAATCCTTTGTGTTCTGTTTTTATTTTTACATTTTTTATTTATACCGAGGAAATTATGTGTAGATGGAGAATTCTACGAGGTATAGTACAATGCAAAATACCAAAAAGAACCTCACCTCTTATATCTCACCTTTCTTCCTCCTTTAACGTCGATGTGATATAATTTCTTGGGAGAGAAATACATTTGCGGCTGAAGATAGCTTTATATTGTCAATTATACACTGATATAAAGCTTGAAACACGTGTACCGCAGAATCCTTTGTGTTTGTTTTTATTTTTTGCATTTACAATTTATATATACATATATATATAAGGTTGAGGAGGGTATTGGATTTAACCAAACCCAAAAAGATACAGGTAATACCGAGTAAGTGCTTTATACCGACTAGTTATGCCCCAGTCGTTGTATGAACAGGATTGGAGATGAAAAGTCGTGTATTAGCGTGTGTATGTATAAATATATAAAAAGATAAAGAGAGCAATGGTAAAGTTGGAAATATATTTTATGGATAGAGTCTTACAGCTGTTTCTGGGAAGATCCAAAACTTCCCTTTATCGGAGACAGAAATAGTAAAGGAATCGATTATTATATCCATAGGCGGAGAGTTATAGTATGAAGTGAGAGTGAGTGTGATGCGCTGAAAAAAGAAAGAAAGAAAGAACAGTACTTGGAGTGTAGTTTCATTCCAGTAGTAAGTAACCGTGTAAAGTAACCCTTGTGGGAATTTTCCGGAAATAGTTGCTACAGCAAAGGCTGAAATAGCACAGGTGGATATATGCCATATTGTGACCGAGGTATATTGCTTGTGTTTACTTGAAGGATGTCCCAAGTCAAGTGAGAGATGTGTGTAGGGTAAATAGGTCAAGTCTTAAAGACACAATGGGAAGATGATAGAGGAAAGATTCCGGTGGGGAATGGTAGTGGTATATTTTTTGTGGTCAGTTAATCTGACTGGACAGAGAAGATGAGTATTGTGAGGGAAGGGGGGATGAGGTTAAATGGTTTAGTGAGGAAGAAGGAATGCGCAGAGGTAGTATATAGGTGGTGGGGTATGGGTGACAAACCAAGGACAGTAATAAAGGAAAAGAGGAGTGAGATAGAGAGTTAGTAGTATCATATTCTAAAATATAGCTAAACCTAATTTACAGATGGTGGAAGTGGGATCGAAAGTTACCAAGTAGCCTGTATGTGATGGTGTAGAGGAAGTAGATTTGGGAATATATATATAGTAGTAATAGGATCGAAAAAGAAATGAATCTATTCAAAAGATGGTAAAAGATGGATGGTTTTGCCAGGTCGAATAGGTTGCCCATAGGGAGCCGTGCGATTATGTTGCGTGATCGTTTGTGCATTTTTGTTTGTGATAAAATTTAAATGTATGGAAAAAACGGTGATTGCAGGTGCTAAATGCTTCATTATATCGATTAAGTAGAGTGGGAGAATTGTATTTTTAAATATGGAACGCTTCCTTTAAGCAAAGCTTGCAGTTGGAGCGCTGGCCCTGGTATGGAGTTCCAGAATCTAAGATGGGCCATTTTAAAGTATATTGGGTATTTGTGCTTTTGAGGTGATGAATGTGATTGGCTAATGTTGTAGATTTACTGTGTTTGTCATATCTAAAAGAGTGCAAATGGGCTGCGTAGCGATGTTTGAAGTTTTTAGTTGCACCTATGTATGTAGCTGTAGAGTTATGTAATAGATTTCTCACGGTGCATTTATATATTACGTTGTATCTTACGCAATGTGTTTGAAGTGGACAAATAGTCACGGAGCGACAGTTACAAGTATAGGAGACTTGAGAGTGGTGTCCGTTGGTGGGTGAGGTATTACTATTGGAGGATATGTTATTGGGGGATGTGTAAGAATCTAGATCAATGGAATTATTGTTATAGCTATTTGTCCTATCATTATTATTATCGAGAATATTAATGGGTTGGGATCTACCGTGGTTTTGTTCGAGTGTACGAGCGTTATTGTTAGAAGAACGTATATTAATGTCCGTGTTGGGTGTATGTGTGGGTCGGGTGTTGGCGCTAGCGTAGTTATGGTTGCGTAAGTTTATAGTTATTAGAAGTTGCTATAATAGATTCGAAGTTAGGAGTGGTAGAATACGAAAATCATGAGGAAGCTAAACGTGGACGACAGAACAGAACCGTACTGCCCCACACCGCCACACTTCAACCTCAAGGATCACAAGAAGGATTTCATTACAAAACCATCTATTCATTTAATATGCCCTACAAAATCCGACCTCGGAAGAATCAGCAAAAATATTTTAGACAAGATAATACCTATTGTCAAAGAGAAACTACATGCAAATCTATGGTACCACACCGTGGAGGTTATTGCATGGTTATGTTTACAAATCAAATTTCTCCCACTACAACTGGTAACCTTAACCGTTACAATTGGTGACCCTCAACATCAACTAAAAACTTTATCGTTACAAACTGGCGATCTCGACGTTGCATCATAATACAAATCACTACAACAATTAAAAGCTAACCGTTACAATTGGTGACCCCATGAAAAAAGAACCACTGCCTTCTGAAGCTACATTACCAACAACTTGGTGACCCCGTGTAAAGAGAAATTACCACCACCTTTTTTATTATATATGCACTTTCCGGAGCAAGACACGCCTGCATCCTCTTCTTCTGTACACATGGCACTGCCTTAGGCTGCAATTTCCGTAAAATCTCCCCCTCATCCTACTTGGTATTCGATCCACGGTTAAGTAGGAAGTTGGACATACTCCAGCAGAACTCGTCTATGGCACAGCACTCACCTTACCTGGGCAGATGATCGAACCTATTTCATCACACCTTCCTGACCCAGCACAATATGTGCACCGATTGCGGACATCCATGTCGCATTTGTCACCTGCAGGCCCCAGACAACAGAATGTCATTTCACATGTTCCAAAGAATATCAACACTTGGACTCATGTTTTCGTGAGAAACGATGGCATACCATCTTAACTTCAGCCACCATATTCCGGGCCGTACAAAGTCATCAAAAGAGAACCCAAGTATTTCGTTCTCGATATCGGAGGTAAACGAAATACAGTATCGATTGATCGTCTGAAAAAAGCCTTCATCGAGGAGGGCTTACATTCAGTTCCCTCCGTTTCTCGAACGGATTCACCAACCCCAGCAAACACTACAGATTCTGCACAACCCCGGCACACCAAATCGGGAAGAATTGTTCGCTGGTCTGTGCAAGTTTTTCGGGTAAGTCCCAACTTTTAACCTACCCAGCTTCTTACATGAATGCCTACATCAACACATAACAGGCCGCAATTTCCATAAAATTGCCATTCTTCTGGTCTTTCGATCCAGCCCTCTGGTTCGCCCACGTCGAGGCTCAGTTTGCTGCGAATAGAATAACGAGCAATGCAGCGAAATTAACGCACTTAATTGGTGACCTTTCTCCTGAAATAATGATGGAGGTCAGGGACTTGATTATGGCCCCACCAGGTTCCGTGTCTTACGACACTTAAGAACGAACTGATTAAAAGGACCTCCGTCTCAGAGCAATGGCGACTACACCAACTCTTAATTTCCGAAGAGCTGGGAGATAAAACTCTGTCTCAACTATTACGAAGGATGAAACAACTGTCAGGTGATCGCACCTTGCCAGACGGGATATTCAAACAGATATTCCTGAAACGTCTGCCTGCCAATGCACAAGTGATTCTGGCATCTACAAAAGAGTCGGCCACTGTCGATGAACTGGCCGAGATAGCGGATCGAATCGCTGAGGCAGCCAACCCCTTCTCGACAATGGCGCCAATATCTTCCACCAATCCTTTTGCTGCTTCTTCGGATTCTTCGGAACTGCTGGAACTACGTGTACTCCTGGCTCAACAGGCAGCACAGATTCAGACACTCTTGGTGCAATTGCATGGGCTGACATGTCGCAGCCGCTCACCGCACAAGGGCAACCAACCCCGATGCTTTCATAGAAGATGTTCGAGGAGCCCTAGCGTCAACTGGCGGTTTCCTCGGTTTTGCTATTTCCACAGGAAATACGGCAAAAACACACTTTCCTGCAGGCCACCCTGTTCCTTCCACAGTCATACTCCCGCTGGCCCGGAAAATGACCAAGCCAGGTTTTAGGGGTGACGGTCGCTCCTGGCGCAGGTAAACAGAGTCGCCTTTTCTTCATAATGGATTGTACTACAGGTACCCGTTTTCTTGTGGACACTGGGGCTGAAGTTAGCATCATCCCCGTCTCACTAACCTCGGGACACAAAAAACAAACGCTGGCCTTTCTTCAGGCTGTTAATCAATCACCCATCCAGACTTTTGGTGAGCAATCCCTCACGTTAAATTTAGGCCTTTGTCGCGCTTTCCAGTGGATTTTCGTCATAGTAAACTTACCCACTCCTGCCTCCTGGTCGACGTGAAGAAACGTAGATTTGTCGATACAACAACTGACCTCACTGTACGTGGTATAACCGCACGTATGTCCACAGTAGGTCCAGTCATGTTACGTACAGAGACCAGCCGATACGAAGCGCTCCTCCGTAAATATCCGGACATCACCCGACCACTGTTCAAACACAAGGATATCAAGCACAGGATTACGCACCATATCGAAACCACCGGCCCACCTGTTGCCTCACGACCGCGAAGACTGCCTCCAGACCGCCTGTGGGTCGCTAAACAAGAATTTCAGCATATGTTAGATCTGGGGATCATTCGACCATCCAGCAGCAGTTGGTCCAGTCTGCTACATTTGGTACCTAAGAAAGAGACGAACGGCTGGCATCCATGCAGAGACTTCAGAGCCCTCAACAAACCTACAGTGGCCGATACTTATCCGATTCCATACTTGCAGGATTTTTCTCGTTCACTGAACGGAGCACAGATTTTTTCTAAAATCGACCTAGTGCGGGCCTACAACCAGATACTCGTTGAACCTGCAGATGTTCCAAAAACGGCAATTGCCACACCCTTCGGGCTATTCGAGTGTTTGCAGATGCCCTTCGGTCTCCATCACACAGCGCAGACATTCCAGCGTTTTATGGATACCGTAACTTAGGGGCTTACCATTCGTGTATGCGAACATCGACAATATATCGGTAGCAAGCAAATCCGAAGCCGAACATGAAAAGCATTTAGATCAAGTATTCCAGTGGTTGGCTGACTACAGCATCTTAATCAAGACCAGTAAATGTATTTTTGGTGTCTCATCTCTGCCTTTCCTCGGCCATATCGTTGACAGGGACCAATTCTACACCTGATTATAAACAAGAGAGACACCAAAACAGTATAGTCAGCAAACACGTAAATTGAACATCGGCTTCCTCCGTGGCAGAATCCAAATACCTTATATCTGGTGACCCTCGACTTCAACCAAATATCTTATATCTGTTGACCCTGTTAAGAAAAATGGGTTTGGGTTTTGTGATGGACAGCCACATTTACCTATAACTTTACAGCAAACAAAACTTTAATTCTATTTATAAAAAAATATTTTTAAAAAAGCACCTGTTTATACATGCATCAGACCAATCAAGACCCAGCATCATCTTCTGGCGATCTGGCGCTTCCCCAAGCTGCTATTTCATTAAGAGTGCCACCATTTTGGTCATTTGACCCCACCCTCTGGTTTGCTCACATCGAAGCACAGTTTGCCTCCAACCACGTAACCACAGATACGGCGAAATTAATTCATTTAATCGACGCTCTGTCGCCAGAAATTATGATGGAAGTGAGGGAATTCGTCATGGCCCCACCAGGTTCTGTGTCTTATGAACCTTCCAAATCGGAGCTGATAAAAAGGACAAGCGAGTCGGAGCAATGGCGATTGCACCAACTCTTGATTTCCGAGGAATTGGGGGACAAAACCCCATCACAATTATTACGCCGGATGCGACAGTTGCTCGGAGACAACAACCTCCCAGATCGCATCCTGAAACAGATTTTCGTTAAGCGATTGCCTGCTAACACGCAAGTCATTTTGGCATTGACGAAGGAATCTACCACCATAGAGGAACTTGCAGAAATGGCCGATAGAATTACTGAGTCGACAAACCCCTTTGCTACCGTTACACCAGTAGCATCTTCGACCAACCCTTTCACCAACCTTCCGAAATCCTCTGAGATGTTGGAACTACGCGCGTTAATAGTGCAACAGCCTGCACAGATCCAGACACTTGCAGCACAGTTGCAGGAGTTAATAGTGCATGACCGTTCGTCTCGTGACCACAGTCCATACCGGCATTTTATTAGACGCCACTCGCTGTTCCGGATTATGCTTCTACCACACGAAATTCGGAAAGCACGCACGTTCATGCAAGCCACCCTGCTCATACAAAATCAACATCCCTCATAATTCGGGAAACGACCAAGCCAGGACATAAGGATGACGAACGTACCTGGCCGAGTCAACAAAAGTCGTCTGTTGTATATTCACGACCGTACTTCACGTACCCGTTTTCTCATGGATACCGGAGCCGAGAGTAGCATCCTCCCCGTTTCACTAACCTCAGGCCACAGGAAACAGACGCCAACTTTTCTCCAAGCAGTTAACCAGTCTCCCATTCAGACTTTTGGCAAACAGTCCTTGACTCTGAATTTAGGTGTTCGACGAGTATTTCAGTGGATTTTCGTTGTTGCCAAATTACCAACACCAATAATAGCAGCCGACTTTCTACACCACTTTGGTCTTTTGGTCGATGTTAAACGACGCAGACTTGTAGATAGCACCACCAATCTAACTGTGCACAGCATTACCGCACGAATACCCACAGTCGGATCAATCGTTCTATCTCCCCACACTGGACGTTACTTGGATGTTCTTCGCCAGTTTCCGGATATCACAAGACCGGTATTTAGAAACACCGAGATTAAACATGGCATCATGCATCATATCAAGATCACAGGCCCACCAGTAGCATTGCGACCGAGAAGACTGCCCCCAGACCGCTAGCGCATAGCAAAGCAGGAATTTCAGCACATGCTAGATCTAGGGATCATTCAACCGTTGAACAGCAGTTGGTCCAGCCCCCTTCATTTAGTTCCTAAGAAGGAAACAAACAGTTGGCGTCCATGCTGAGATTACAGAGCTCTCAACAAAGCTACAGTGGTTGACACTTATCCCGTACCATACTTGCAGGACTTTTCTGCTTCGCTGAACGGAACACGGATTTTCTCCAAAATAGATTTAATTCGGGCCTACAATAAATACCCGTTGAACCGGCCGATGTCCCCAAAACCACAATTGCCACTCCTTTTGGTGCATATCAATCCTTGCGAATGCCGTTTGGATTACGAAATAGGGCACAAACATTTCAGCGTTTCATCGACACTGTCATAAGATGCTAGTTCATCCCAAACATGATGCTCCACTCGCATTACTGGTCGATGCCTCTCAGATTGGAATCGGCGGCATCCTGCAACAGTTTGTAGATGGAATTTGGCAACCACTATCTTTCTTCTCCAAGTGACTACAGCCCGCAGAAGTTAAATACAGCACTTTCGGACAAGAACTACTCGCTGCATACCTTTCTGTTAAACATTTTCGCCATATGCTTGAGGGGACTGCCTTCAGCATCTACACAGATCACAAACCACTGGTTTATGCTTTTAAAACGAAGAATGACTGACATTCTCCGAGACAAATCTGTCACCTTGATTTTATCTCTCAATATTCAACTGATATTCGGTACATTAAAGGTTCCGATAACACGGCCGCAGACACCTTGTCCCGCGCCCATCTTAATGCACTGCATACTTCGGAACCGATTGAGTTACAGCAGATCGCAGCGGACCAAGAGGACGACGAAGAACTTAATAAGTTACGAAATTCATCGTCCCTCAAATTCCAACTCTGCCCACTATCTTCTTCAACCGGTCAAATATGGTGTGATGTTTCCACAGGACACGAGAACCCATATGTCCCTGAACAACACAGACGGATATTCAACATGAATGACAGTCGTAGTCGAAGAACAAAAACACACACTACTGAATGACCAATGCACACACAGACACAAAACGTCCAGTTCTACCCTATCACATCAACACAGTATTTATCCTGTTAATTTCTTTGCCAGCTTGAAACAGTTGGTAATGTGATGTAGTGAAATTTTTGGTGTATACAACAAGTAAATGCAAGAGTCGTTTAAATAAATTATTTTGAACTATAACCCAATGTTTTCCCATTGTTTTACTCTGAAGTTGTCCACATGCCTATTTCATCTGCTACCGCAATATCTTTTGCTACACCTTTTCCACTACAGCCTGAAGCCATTCCCTTTGCAGACATCTCCGCTGAATCAGTCTGTCACGCTTTGGTATATCAGGCTGGATAGCTATCCTTCTGGATTGTTATAAAAGCAAGGAAATCCCAAGAAAAATTTAGTTTAGTCACCAGTCGGTGACGACTCAACAGTTCAGTCACCAGTCGGTGATGACTCAACCAGTTTAGTCACTAGTCGGTGACGACTCAGTGACAACACAGTCTGGCTGACCAGCTAGAACCTTGGCCAGAGGGAGAAATGAAGTTTACTGGCAGCCACTGTGAGACAACGTCCCACACTATACAACTTTGACTAGCTCATTCCCTTTTCTCGCTAACATTACCCTATCTTTATCTGTTTAATACCACAAAATCGTGTACACACATATACAGGCCGAAATCGACTTTCTTTACCTTGCATGCTTTACGAACTGTGTTATACTGTTACTCTAACCTACCCGTCATGGTATGGCATTTATTAACATAACGGTAAATAAATATTTCTTTACAACTTCGATCACTGTTCATCGTTCATCTTACAACCTGTTACAATCGGTAACTACACAAAATTATCATCACAACCACAAAAACATTATCGTACAATTGGTGAACCTGAACAAGAGAATTACTGCAATAGCAACCAATCAATTTATCGTTACAATTGGTAACCTTCCTACAAAAACCGTTACAAGTGGTGACCCCATAAAAAAACAGAATCACTGCCTTCTGAAGCTGAATTACCAACAACTTGGTGACCCCGTAAAAAAAGAACCGCTGCCTTCAGAAACTGCATTACCAACAGTCACAACTGTCGACCCAGAGCGAAAGAATTACTACCTTCTGCATTTTTGCTGACTTCGAACGAAATAACAACAGTCGCTAAACCAAAGGGAAAATTAATGACAACCTTCGTCACCACCAACATGCACCCTCCATCGACCTGCTACAAAAAGCTCTACACTGCGATGCACATCACAACAATGCAATATAGCCGACGCACAACGAATGCCGCTGATAAATGCATCAATTCGACAGCTACATGCCCAGAAACTAACTGGAAGAAAATACGGAAGCCCGCACATGCAACCTTTTCGACACACACACACACACTTTGCATCTCGTCCTGGCATACAGGCCCTGCATTGTATATGATCTTTTTTGCACGTGCATAAGACTCTCACATAGACTTTCAACAACTCTTTTTCTTTGCATGCACTTCTTTTCACTTTCAGCAGTAGATTTTTCACAAAGGACGCTATTTTCAGCTAAGTTTGTTATTTTTGCTTACTGTATTGCTCTGTTTGTACTGCACACTTATTTGTTGAAGAGTTACATATTCCGCAATGTACACATTCTGTGATGCACAAATTCTGCGACGACTCATTTCACTAAAGCTGCTAAATTCATGTGCATATCTTTTTTTGAATGTTCTAAGTTATTATTCATAAACCGTTACATATATATAAAAACTCTTAAAAGTAGACAATCCAGCCCTGATAAAGGCCAAAAAATGTTTGAAAGATGTCAGTGCTTTGATATGGAATGTAAGGAGAGGAATGTCATGGAATGGTTGTAGCCATATGCCTTAAGGAAGAGGAAGCTAAGAAAAGAGCCACAAATACATACTTTTAGGAAGAATTCATACAAATACAGTAGCAGAGAGAACTTCCTTGAATTCAAACTTGGAATGTTGTAAGTTTAAAAGTCAAAACTGTTGGTGACTAATATTATTATATTTGATAATGTTGACCTGAGATAATTACTATTAGTGATCAATGAGCTTGGAGCCTGGTGCAGCCATCCGGTTCGCCAGTCCTCAGTCAAATCGTCTAACCCATGCTAGCATGGAAAGCGGACGTCAAACAATGTTGATGATGATTACAATATTTGATAATGTCAAGTGGAATTAATTTTGACTATATCCCTGGACTCTATTATAATACCAACCAACATATTTGATAGCCAATCTTTGATGCCAGTTTTTGACAGACAAAAAGAAAAACTTAATTTTCACATGTAAAGGTTTTATGGAATGTTCTAGAATTTTTTTAGTCAGCTTATAGAAACCCCAGCATTCAGCTCTCTATAGAGATTATTCTTGTTGTAGCCAAAAGCTGTGTCCTACATTTATGCAAGATTTTTCACTTCTCATCTTTTGATAATTTCATTATTTCTTAAGTCACATACATGAAAATACATCAAATTTGTACATTATGTGGTACTTTTAAGCGCTTAAGGGTTTTCTTCCCAGAACAAAGATCGAAAGGAAGAAGTGCCTTCATTGCCAACACCTCAAACACAACAGCAAAATCCAAAGCAACAAATACAGAAGCATCATCATCACCACTACCAAGACCAACAGGCCCTGATACAAAACCCATACCAAAAAAAAACCTCTCAGCACTCCCCACAGTCAAAATACCAACATAAATACAGAGGAATGCTCACCTTACCTTCCACTGCTATTGATGGAGATCTCCCTGGATAGGGATTTTCCATTGTTAAGGTAAAATCACACACATCTTCCTGTTCACAGAAAGCTGCATGTTCTCCTATTAACAGCAGGTTAAATATGTGTGACCCTTCCCACCAAGACGAAACCACACTTAAGTGATAGAATTCATGAAAAGTCAGTCAATTGTGCTATCATTTTATGAAAAGCCATAATCAAGTCTTCTACCCTGAAATTTTCTTCTTCAGTTCCATCAG
Organism: Octopus bimaculoides; assembly: GCF_046866305.1. Classification (NCBI taxonomy): domain Eukaryota; kingdom Metazoa; phylum Mollusca; class Cephalopoda; order Octopoda; family Octopodidae; genus Octopus; species Octopus bimaculoides. Next base: position 11,584,915 of record NC_142943.1, read on the forward strand.
ATGTGAGTAAAAGTTGACTTACTCCAAAGGGCTTTCCTCCCAATTTTGGATATAAATTCATTGCTCTTCCACATGGCAATTGATAGGTAACAACTGTTAACTAGTGGAACCTCTGGGTTTAAGTAATGTGGGAAACTGCTCTCCATTGTGCCACAAAATACCTTGAAGTATTCGGAAGATAATCATTCTGTCACTAAAAGAAGAAAAAAAAACAGAAAAAATAAATAAAATAATTTCTGTCTTCAGCACAAAGTCATATAAAGAACAAGATACTTTTGGCAATTAACATATAATAAAAACAGATGGCGATAGTCTGCACCATCAAAAATTTATTCAGTAAAACTGATTAGGTTGGATGTTTGTAAATCATGCAGAGAAGAGATCTCTAATGCTTCAGGGCTGCTCTTTTCCTTGGAAGGAAAGGTTTTAAATCACTATCCTATCCCAAGACATTAGCTCTCTCTCTTTCTTGCAGCAGAAAAACTAATCAAAACTCATAAACTTCAATACAGTAAATAGATTTAACACATCAGTGTATTACTGCTATTTCTCTTATCTTTGCCAGGGCTCTACAGAGATGAAAGTTCTACCAAATTATCTTTCCTCCACCACCACCATCCATCCCACCCTTTTTCATACACTGCTCCTGCCCCCCTCTCTCTCTCTCTCTTCCCACATCCACTCCTGCAACTTGCTCAACAGTATGTCATCTCTCTTTCATACACCTGTTTACTGTATCATTTTCTATTTTGCTGCTCTAGACTATCAGATAATCCCCACTCATTCCTACCCACTAATGTACCCTGACGGTTTACTCTAACAATTCATTACCAATTATATCACTTTTCAGCCTCCCCCACCCAAACGCTCACATATAAAACACAAGTAGTCATGTAGTTCTTCAGCAAGAAACCTATTCTGTTCCAGCCCATTTCTCTCGCACTTCACCCTTCTCTATTCTTTATTAACCTAGCATGAAATTCTTCCACCCTACTCAAGGTCCAGTCTTGCAAGCTGCATAGAAACCTCGTGGTTAACATGGAAATATTATAAGAAAACTCAAACATGCAATCTTCTCATTCATGCAAATACATAACCATATAAATATTGGGTCATCTGATAAATAATGTGGTTTTTTTATACTTCTTTTATTTTGAAACAAAGATACATAACAAAGACCAAAATAATCTCTCAATGACAAAATGAGGTTAATTAAAATACTAAGAAACGAAACTCGTTACCTTCTTGGTATGTCAGATGATGTCAGGAGAGACATCAAGCTATTAGCAAACAACTCCAAAAGATGAGCGGACAATATTTTTAGCTGTAGCTGATGGCTCAGTTGCCAATACTTGTTCAGTTCTGTGACGCTTGAATAGCAGAGATCCAGAGACAGTTTCTTCCAATTTTCTTCAGATGCTATGATAAATATAAACAATAATAACAGTTTCAAATTTTGGCACATGCTTGGCAATTTTAGGAGAGAGAGAACTGAAAAACATCAACCCCACAGCTCAACTGACATTTATTTTATCAAACCCCAAAAGATGAAAAAGTCAGCTTTGGCAATATTTGAACACAGAATGTAAAGAGTCAGAAGAAATACTGCTAAGCATTTAGTCCAGTACACTAATGATTCTGCCAGCTAATTGCCTAAATAATAATAATTCTTTCCAAATTTGACACAAAGCAAAAAACAGTATGTAAGTGGCACCATGAAATGGGGTTACTTTGAACAGAATATAATATTTTGTTTCCTCTTTATATCACAGCTCAAGGTCGCACAGTAACGCAATTTAAAAACAATTTTCCTTCAGCTGAATGGGTTAATTCATTTTTAAACCGAAACAAGTCCTAATTAGTATCACACCTGTACCAAAATATCAAAAGATCCAGAGCATTTTTAAGTGCTACAGAAGTATCCTCATACTTCCAGCACTTAGAAGCGACTCTTACAGTTGATGGAAAAACTTACCCCTCCAAATAACATATTCAACTTTTGAACAGAAGTAAAAAAAAAAACATTACTGTTCAAAGTAACCCCAAATCAGACAATTAAATATAAAAAATTAATCAAATATTGACTGCAATTTATTTTTATTTCATATATCAGTTTATTTATTTAGTCCCCCAAATATAGTCGAATTTAGTTAAGATTGAAAATAAAAAGGTGATGAAATTATTGCAGTAAGAAGTCTAAAACTGTTCAAAGCAAGCCCTTGTTTCACAATACTTCCATTATCAACTTCCAAAAAGATGAAAGATAAAGTCAATCTCAGCCGAATTTGAACTTGAAACCTAAAGAGCAGGAAGAAATGCCACTAATAATAATAATAATCTTCTCTGCTATGAGCACAAGGCCTGAAATTTTGTGAGGATAGGGTTAGTCGATCACTCAGCTGGTATTTACTTTTATTGACCCTGAAAGGGGTCAATAAAGAAGGATGAAGGAGGAGGAGAGGGAGGAAGAAAGCAAAATAAGTAAAAGTGACTCACATTGGTAAAGATAAGGTGGAAGCCAAACCTCAAAAGGAATTTCTGATTTGGAAATAAATGATTTGTGTTGCATCTTGGCACATATATTACCTTGAGCTTGCTGAGAATACTGAGCTGTTGGTTGGAAAATAGATTGATGAATGAATGAATGGCTCACATTTAAATGAGTGGTAGTAAGATGGGAATTTCAACAGTAAAGATTATTGATTCAACAAAAAAGCTCATACAAGTGAATCATTGGAAAGTGCATGTTGACCAGAGATAATTACTTTTAGTAATTAATATTACAATATTTGATAATGTCAAGGGATAGCAGTATTAGCTGCTACAAGGGTTAAAAAAAATGCTCTAAAGAAAGGCATCTACATAATTGATGGACAAGTTTATGAAAGTTACTCAGAGCTATAGTCCAACTGATTAAGAAGAGAATCGGCTTAGTGAAGTTGCAGTTGAGTTTTGTGGAAGTACTATCATTGCCCTCTTGCTAATGAGATAATGACAGAAGTTATTAGCAATGAGTAAGCTCCTATAACCAGCATTCACTATGGGGAAAGTATATAATAGAGTTTTGTACACTGTAGTCTGGTGGTTGCTTAGAAAACTAGATGAATTGCTGGTAGCAAAACATAGGCATTAAAGGTAGAGGGTGTAAAAGGCTTGAAAGAAATGAAGTGAGGACATCATGCTAGATGTGTAATGCTATTTTCATCATTATTTAACCCATGCTGGAATGGGATGGATGGCATGACAGGAACCTGCAAGGCCAGAGGCCACACCAGATTCCATAGTCTGTTTTAGCTTAGTTTCTACAGCTGGATGCCCTTCCTAACACCACCTACTTTACAGAGTGTACTGGGTGCTTTTTATGTGGCGTCTTGGTTTTAGGGTATCATGTTGGTTCAGGATGTCAGGTTTTAGGATATCATATACAAAACAGTAAGAGAAAAACTGGATACAAGAGGAATCAGATGTAGTGTGCAAGAGCGAAAAACATCTTGCTATAAACATGTGAAAGAAGGACAGTTGAATAAAGAAACATGAAGAGATTCAAGTGAAGGAACCTGCAAAAAAAGGAAGACATAGGCAAAAGTGGTGAAAGCTGGTCACAGATTGTTGGACCTCATAAAGGAGATAGTAAGTGGAGAGACTGCATTGAAGATTCAGCAAACTCATGCAGGCATGAAAAGAAAATGTATGTGATAAGGAGGTAGAGGTGATGATGATGATGACAATGACAACACAACTGTGTTCACTTGTAAATTATGTGAATAATAAAAGTACAGGAAGAAAAAAAAAAAGGAAATTTCTGATCTTTACCTTCTTCGAGAAGTTTTTCTGTCTGTTGATTAAGCTCCAGTGTTTTCACAATTATGTGTTTAATATACACCTTCATGCGCAAAATATCTTTAGGACTAGAGATATCTGAAAGAAGAACATAACAGATTAGAGATGCATCAGCTGGAAGAATGAGTAAATCATAATTTTGTAAAATAATATATTTATTCCTTTATTGCCCACAGGGGCGGGGGGCTAAACATAGAGGGGACAAACAAGGACAGACAAAGGGAATAAGTTGATTACATCGACCCCAGTGCGTAACTAGTACTAACTTAATTGACCCAGAAAGGATGAAAGGCAAAGTCGACCTTGGCAGAATTTGAACTCAGAATGTAGTGGCAGACGAAATACCGCAAAGCATTTCACCTAGCGTGCTAACATTTCTGCCAGCTCGCCACTCTACTAAAATAATATATTGGGTTATCCCATAAATAATGCCTGTGTAAATATATATATATATGTAAATTCATCATCATTTAACGTCTGCCTTCCGTGCTGGCATGAGTAGGACAGTATGTATGTAGACATATATACTTATGATGGTTGAGGGTTTCCTGAGTGGAGGGGGCTGTTGAGTTCCAAATGTCTTCTACTATAGCCTTGGGCTGACCAAAGCCTTGTTTTCTTATAAACATAAATCTGTCCTCAAATATATATATATATATATATATATATATATATGTGTGTGTGTGTGTGTGTGTATGTGCATGTATGTATATATATACACACACATAAAAGAGAACAAGAGAGAGAGAGAGAAAGGTGGAAAGGAATGTATTCTAAACATTAAATAAGCTGTTATACACTGAGCTGTCTGCTGGTAATTGAAGAAATAGTAAATAGAACATACTGGAAACACAAACATGGTCCAGAGTCTGCAGTAGTTTATTGAGGTCATCATACTGTTTTGAAAGTAACTGAACTTGAAGCTTGCCACATGGGAAAGAGGACTCCATCTGCAATGAAAGAAATCAGGAACAATACTGTACAACTTCAGTGATGATCAACTGACAGATAAACAATTGAAAAAATAGTGTACCTAGGTATAAAACAGATATAAAAGGTATTAAAAAATGTTTCTCCAACAAAATCCTTCCTACTTCTTCATCCGTTAACGTCCGTTTTCCATGCTGGCATGGGTTGGACAGTTTGACAAGAGCTGCACCAGGTTCCAGCCTGATTTGGCTTGGTTTCTACAGCTGTATGCCCTTCCTAATGCCAACCACTTTACAGTAGGTGCTAAGTGCTTTTAACATGGCACCAACACGAAGACGTGCCACTGGCACAGACTTCTGGATAAAAAAAAAAATTCAATGGAAAACAATCCTTTCTACTATAAGCACAAGGCCTGATATTTGGGAGGTGCTAGCCAATTACATTGACCCCTTAGTTCATCGACCCCAAAAGATGAAAGGCAAAGTTGACCAAAGTGGAATTTGAACTCAGAACATATAGACAGATGTGTTGGAATTTCACTGCCTAAAGGGTTAAAAATTAAACATCACAGTATTAAAAGCGATGTTTTCAACATTTCTCACATAGGCACAAGCAGGTTTGTGTGGTTCAAAAGCCCACTTAACTACAATGTGGTTTCTAGTTCATTTCCACTGCAGAGCACCTTGGGTAAGTGTTTTTGTGAATGAATTTCGTAGATGGAAACTGTGTGAAGGCCCATCATTTTATATATATAAATATATATATATATATATATATCAACAGGAAATTGGTAATTTTTTTATATTATTTATTCACCATTACACGTGTTTTATTTGGTAATAGGAGTTACAAAGTTTTACATGTTAAATAGACATATAAGGTGTGTGTGTGCGCACATGTCACACACATCCCCATCGCTTGACAACTGGTGTTGGTTTGTTTATATCCCCATAATTCAGTGGTTCAGCAAAAGAGACTGATAGAAGCACAAGACTAAACAAAAAGCATTAAGTACTAGGGGGAATTTGTTCAACTAAAACCCTTCGAGGTGATGCTCCAGCATAGCCACAAAGTCCAATGAATGAAACAAGGTAAAAGATAACCCCCTACCTCACTCCTCTTCTGTTCTATAAAGTTTCTGTCCAAATAAAATCTTTCATAGACAAAAAAAAAAAGGGACAAAAAAATATAAAAAATAAAAATAAACAATTACCTCCGTTTCCAGAAGAGTGCAGAAGGAATCAGCAGGAGAGGAATTCTGTGACAGCTTCCGAATATTCTGCCTTAAAGAATATTTTTGTTTCCAAAGGGATTTGATATTTGTCGGGACTGTAAAACAGGACCTGTGGACACAAGAGCGCAGTAAAACAGCTGACAACAATACAAAATATTTTGTATCTGTTATAAGGGGATTGAATTGGTAGAAATATTGGGTTAGAGTATTCTGGGTAAGACTTTAACCTTTTTGCATTCAGATTTCTTTGTCAAATATATTGCTTATTTATTCACACATTGTCTTGTAACTTCAAGATTTCAACTGGTGGGCTTATACATTTTTAGAGTGACATCGTATGGTGCGTATAAGAGGTTAGGTTTGGTCAGTTTTAACATAAAGCAGATAGACTATTTTGGTCAGATATGGCTGGATTAAATACTAAAGGGTTAAACTGCATCCAGTAATGGGGTCTTGGTACAGGGATTCCAAGGTTTTGAGGGATGTGGAGCTATCTCTTAGCCACTATTGTTCCTAGGTCTATTCTGACCTGGAGTAGTAGCACCTGTTAGGATCCTAACTATGGGTTAATTAGAATATGTATCACCTGTTTCAAACCCAGGCTACGTCTGCTCTGATAATTGCCAGTGATTTGGTCAGTGAATGCTGTGATGGTCAGCAATCAACAGCAAGATGAGCCGTTATACAGTGTGTATGTATGCATGTGACTGGGGACCATAAGTGAATCTGTATTCCCACTGAAATCCTGAACATGAATTCTATACCTCGACAATGAATGCACAGCTATGGCATCTGTTCTGTCCGATGCACTTGTTCGGCCAGTGGAGCAGTTGACAAATTTGCAAGCTGGATTTTTAGGCTGCAGGTTAAAGCATTACTTTGCTTACTGGAACATTAGGGTTGACCGTCAGATATGGATCAGCATTTGTGAGGAACGTGGCGAATCCTATGCTCGGACCCAGCTCAACCCACACTAGGTGAATGCCCCCACAAGTACAAGTAAGTAGTAGAGTGTCCCAAACACACACACACACAGGGTGGACATGAAGTAACTACTTCCTTCCCCAACAAGTCCGAGAGTATAATGGGTGCTTTCACATACCACTGGCACGAAGGCCAGTCAGGTGGTACTGGCATCAGCCACGTTCAAATGGTGCTTTTTACATGTCACCTGCACAGAAGCCAGTCTGGCGGCCCTGGCAATGATCACACTCGAATGGTGCTTTTAACGTTCCATTGACACGAGTGCCAACCAAGCGGCACTGTCATCGGCCAGACACACACATATTAGGGCTGAGATTACCTTCTGTTGTAGCACAATATTAAAAGATCTTGTCCATAGTTTCAGATGACAAAAATATCTTAGTAAAATATAGTGGTTTAGTGTACATCAAAGTAGATGCACTGCACCAAAAGACATTCAAACTCTATCAATATATTGCATTGCCTATTTCCACTGTTACAACAATGATTAAATATCAAATATCATAAAAAATAAATATCTAATATGTGTTACCTGACTGTGGGATGGTCATCATCACCTCTGCTTGTTTGATCTTTTGAAGAAACCGTGACCTGTTCTTTGGAACAAGGAATCAAATCAGTCTGAGAATTTTGACAATTTTTTTCAGATTTATCTAAGATCTTTGTTGAATGGTCTTTCTCAATCTTTTTAGACTTGCTACCTTTCTTCACCAATGCCTTTGACACTGAAGAGGGTTTCGTGTTTAATACTTGTTTTTCTTTCACCACTATTTGGGGATTCTTTCTGGAAGCCGCCTTTTGTGGAATTCTATGAGACACTGGTTTGGCTTTTGGAATATTCACTCCTTTGAGAACTCGAATCAAAGCAGCTTCAGAGATTACTCCAATATCTGAATTCTTCGGGCTGTCTTCAGTATTGGAATCGACTTTTGTCGTATCAGTCAGTATCTTTTCTGAGTCAAGAATTTGTTTCCATTCTTTAGAAAGAGATTCATTGTCTTTTATGCTTTGAGAAATTGGTTTATGCTAGAAACGAGAAGGAAAAATTATGTAACCACTAAGAACAGTCTTGGTTCTATACTGTTGTTTGTTTGTCACTGTTTACATATATTCCTGTTTGTCCTGATGTGTGTGTGTGTGTGCACTTCCATGTGCTTGTACCTGTTTGCGTGAATTTGCACCTATGTATCTAAGTCTGTGTCAATTTGCACCTGTGTGCATGTATCTGAATGTGTACATGCATGCCTGGTTACACTTATGTGTCTGTGCCTGTTTGCACTTTTCTGTGTGTGTGTATGAGTGTGAATTTACATCTGTGTATCTGAGATAGTGCCAACTTGCACTTGTGTGCATGTATTTGAATCTGTGTGCACATGCCTGAGTACACTTATGTGTGCTTCTTTGCATGTGTAGGTGTGTGTAAGTATTTTGTGCCTATGATGTCAGATTAGTGGTGTTTTCTGTAAGACTGCAAAGGCAAACAAAACAGGCCACAGATATATAAATGAATGCAAACATCAAATCAGATATACATATAGATCATTCATTTTTAGGAGACATTCGGAAAGAAGGTACATGCATGTTATATGTACCCTGTTTCAATGACTTTTACAGCTTGCAAATTAAAATACAATTTCTAGCTGACAGATGTTTTAGGAATCATCACAAGTCTCTGATGCTGGAACTCAATATACCACTAAAACAGACCAAATATCTATCTTCTGACCACTTCAAAAGCTCACTCTCTTCTTTACCAACCTTTTTCCATGTTATATCAGCCTTCTTCAGCACCTGGTCAATTAGCTCAATTTCAGCCAACTGTTCTTTAGTCAAAGAACAGACATCAGCTACAATGAAAAATAAAAAAAGAGACATTTTTAAAAATCTGTTCAATGCCAACCATACATAAATTTGGGTAAATTTGATTTCTAGAGAATCAAGAATCATGACATTTTGAACAAAGCTCATCACTGAAGAGTAAGCATGGTAATGATAATAAAATAATACAAAACAATAACAAAATAAAAATATCTTACCTTGGTCAGGGAGTGCTAAAGCATTGTTTGTTTGGTTTTTATCCATAACATTTTTATCAGCAGTAGTTTCATATCTCTTCACCTCATATTCTCCTTCATGGCTTAGATACCTGCCGTTTATAGTAAACAGAGACGTGTACAGTGTGTGACGTAACAATATGTAGTGATGTCAGTATTTGACCACCTACAATTATACAATTGCATGCGAGAAAGATGGGTCACCATCTTGTATGTAAAACAAGGAAAATAAGAACATGTGAGACTTTCATTAGTCATAACATTTATTACTGAATGTTTTTCCTCACAGACCTGTTTTATCAGAGTAGACCTGGAGGGAGACAACAATGATAAATACAAGTGCAGACAGCTGTGTGGTAAGAAGCTTGCTTCCCAACCACATAGCTTCAGGTTCAGTCTCAGTGCGTGGCAGCATGGAAAAATGTCTTTTAGTGTAGGCACCAGGCCAACCAAAACCTTGTGAGTAGATTTAGCAGATGGAAACTGATAGAAGCCTGTCGTGTGTGTGTGTGTGTGTGTGTTACTGTCTCCTTGCTTTGACTTCATGTGATAGTTGAAATGAGTGCCACATCATGCAGGTGTTGTTTCCAATCTTCCCTGAAAATATGACTGACCATGTGGAGATATGACCATGCTTGAAAATAAGGAAGTCTGGCAACAGAGTGGTCATCTGGCTGTAGAAAATCCACTTTAACAAACTTCGTCTGGCACGGAAGAGTGGATGTGAAACAATTATGATGATGTTTCTACATAGACAGATGTAGGGAGGAGGCTTAGATCTCTTATGCAGACAATGCTGTGAAAAAAATTAGTACAGTAAAGCAAGTGAGGATATCACTCCTCTTACAGAATAACTGGTGGCCTAATACGAAACAAAACTGCCAAACTTACGGTTTCTTAAATAATTTCTTGTTTTCAACAGACCTATTCTCCAATTCTTCTTTTTTACCTTCAACATACTGTAAAATGTATTCAAGAACTGAAGTCAATCTGCGGACGAAAAAAATGTTGGTTTGTTCATTATATTGGGTTGGCAAGTAAGTAATTTGTTTTTGTAGCAAATAGAGTTACAATTTTTTTTTTTAATGATTCTTGTCATTGTTATGACTTTTTCCTTCTGACATTTGAGAGCCATTACTTTTAGCTTACTTTACAAGTAAATTGCATGTAATTTTGCTTACAGCTGTTAGTTCAGTGTCAATTTTAATATGGAGTGCAAAAACAAACAATTTCACCATATTTTGCTTTTTATTTCTGTAAAAGCAAGAAAGCTGCTGAAGGCTCACAAAGAGATGTGTGAAGTTTATAATGTTGATTGCTTAACAGAACGCACGTGTCAGAAATGATTTTAAAAATTCCATTCTTGAGATTTTTCTCTCGAAGATGACCAATGTTCTGGTCGACCTACTGAAGTTGATGATGACCAAATCAAAGCCATAATTAAATCTGATTGCCATATAACTGTGCAAGATATTGCAAAGAAGTTAAATGTATCACACACAAAATTTGAAAATCACTTATCAATAGTTTATTCTAGGTTGGTGCAGAGCCGTTTCGTTCCCGGTTGAACAGGCATGCCGCTAGAATACCAAGGAAGCTTTGACCACACGTCGGTATTGAGCTGACAGATACGTGTTGTTGCCACCGCTGCTAGAGAGAAAAGAGATCGGACGCTATTGCTTTCTCTCCTTTTGTTGCATTGCGCATGCGTGTTCGGGTACTTCCGCTGACGGCAAGTCCCTTGCACATGCGCAATGGCACTTCCCAAGATGGCGGCCACACGCGCCACTACAGACTTATTATAAGCCACCAATGTATGGAAGAATATTGTGAAGAGATTTCAATAAGAGAAACATTAAAATCAGTAGCAGACCACTTATGATCAAAGCAATCAAGACATTAAAATCAGCAGCAATAATTCCAATAATAAAACCTAAGAGATTGACAGGTGAGCTAGACCTGAATACGAAACACAATCAATGGCCATAATGAAGCGCATAATTGATCTTTTGCCGAGTACTTCAACCAGATTCAAAACTGCAGTGCGTTCTTCGAGGAATTATCTAGACCATCTTCTTTTTCAGGAACAGAGACGCCTTCATCTTACTTAGTCAATTTCAGGTTTGCACAAGGACATCCTTCTGATTCGCCAACGCTATTCTTTGCGTATACAATCGTCGTTGTCCTATATTTTCGTGTTGACATCAAAAGGGAAGATGAGTCGACAAGAGTCTCTGTGTGGATCCTGAATCTGCTAGAAATGGCAGCCAAAACCATCCTACCGTTCTGTAAAGGAAGGGATACCCTACCGTACACAATACCCGAGAGGACGGGACACTTATGGGATACCCTACGATACACAACACCCGAGAGGATGGGATAGTTATATGGTTGGAATGTTTTGATCAAAAGTCTGTTTAAGGCTGACCTAGAGCTAACACAAACTATTTGAGTATCGTGAGGATAACAGTGTGGCGGGAGGTAAAAGTTGAGTTTACACAACCTGAAAAAAGGCGGCTGGTTCAAACTTTGAAATGGCGGAATTCTGCCTTAAGCATGCCATATTACCCCACATAACTTTTTTGCTTTTCAGAATTTTCAGGAAATTTTTGCGAATTTGTATTCTACACGTGGGAATTTTCAGTTTTGCGAGTTTTTTTTTTTTTTGTGAAATCATAACTTGAAACACAGTCCGAATATTTTGCATTAAATCCCAGCAATAAATGTTATTAAAGAAAGGAAAACTGCACCGGATAAATTATTACGAACGTTTTCCTCCCTAATTCTTTGTATTTTAAATACAGTTTTATTCTTTAGCCCTTCGGGTACGTAGAATATTCTCTTTGTAAAGATTACCTCAATGTTGACTTCCTTGCAATAAAAAATAAAAACGTTTCGCTTCCATTACCGCCTCTGATTTTGGTACTCTGATATTACAAAACTTAAAGCCCCTTTTGTTTCGTTAATTTAAAAAACAAAACTTTAAAAATCTACCAAAATTGCGAAGAGGTAAAAAAAACTTGTCTTACTTAGCAATGTGTTTCGTTATATCTGTTGGAGAGACATAATCAGCCGTTGCCATATATTCATTAATAGTAGTTGCTACGAAGAGATGTGTGCTTATTCACAGGGTGTATCGACGTTAGAAGTGTTGTTACAGAACAGCATTTCAAAATAAATATGAATATATTATTACACAGAGGAATTAATCTTAAATCAGTGTCGATGAATAAACAGCACTAGAGCGCTGACATGCTGTAATAGTAATGTGACATCGCACTCGAGTGGTCACTAGCAACCAAATTAACAAAGGGGAAATAATTAGGTAGTTACAACGGTAACTAATTGAAAAGCAAACTTGAGAATGGGAAAGGAAAGAAACAGAGATAAAATTGCCACTTAAAGTAGAATTAAAAAATAGCCTTTAAAATAAATTACTTTAGTCAATTACAACAATACAAACAAGAAATTAATCGGCGAATTACTTAGAGAGAAGTTCAATTATAAAAAAAAAAGCAGAGTTTTACAATGAATGCACCATCTAAAAAACAACTAACAAACAAGACCACCAATATAATCCATAATGGTCATCCTAGCTGGAAGGATGGATATGCCATAGGAGTAGTTTATACTTATTTGGGTCACTTGTTGTCCAGCTGAACTTTCCGTGACACAGCCATCACTTTTTGACAGGACAAAGAAATTTCTTTCGCGCCTGTTCGGTCAGTGGTGGATTGTGCGAGCAGGAATTTTTAGATTCGGTTTCGAATCTCAGCCCAGAAAATAAACTGTAGTTTCCACATTACCCCACTTCCAGTGAGAAAACCAGAGATCGAACGATACAGATACGTGTGAAATTGAAAATGCATGATTTGGTGTGTAATGCACAAAATGTATATCCAGTCATTTACAAACAAATGAATACATGCCAAAAACGTGAAGTGAAAAAAATGTAAAGCAAAAAATCAACGTTCAGAGTTGGTGTGTGAATTATATGCTAGGTGATGCATAGCCTAAGTAGAAACATAGATGTAATATGCTGGCGCGTTGAAAGAGATATGCAATTCTATTGATTACGCGACCCACTGGAGGTCTAATAGAGGTAAGTTGTCTTTCAATAGCGCGGAAAGTGTGCTAAGTAATAGCACACATGAAAATATGAGTGGTGTAAGTATGCAGGTGTGATACATAGAACAAAACGTTTTTAAAACAAAGCAAAATATAATTTTACATAGAAATGAAAATGTTCATCCAAAAAGTTCGGGTACTACTAAAGCACTAAAGCAGCGCGGACCCGAACGCGTAGTCGCGCTAGCTAGTCTTGAGTGGTCGATCCTAACCCTAACCCTAACCCTAACCCTATCCCTAACCCGCGTGTGCAAATGAATACGTGTTTAGGGTTAGGGTTAGGATCGACCACTCACGACTAGCTAGCGCGGACGCGCGACTGCGCGTTCGGGTCCGCGCTGCTTTAGTAGTACCAAAGTTCGTTGGTTAAATGTTCAATCAGTAGAACAATGTTGATAGTCTCTTGGGTTATGTGAAGGGTAATTGTTCATAACCATGAAAAAGTTCTCTTTATTTTTTTAGAAAAAACTCGTTGATATGGACATTTCAATTGAAATGATGGGTAGCTGAAGAATTTGTACTTACCCGAAAGACTTGAACATATCTTGCGGGCAATCGAACTGTTCTTCCCGATTTGGTGTGCCGGCGTTGTGCAGAATCTTAGGTGTTTGCGAGGGCTGAAGCTGACGTTGTTGAGTCGGTTTGGGGAATGGTGGGAACTGATAGTAAATCCTGTTCCACGAATGCTTTTTTTTTTTTTTTTTTTTGTTTTTTAGCGATCAACAGTGCCAGTATTTCGGTTTCCGCTAATATCAAGAACGAAATACTTTGGTTCTTTGTGGGTTACTTTGTAGGGCCCGGAATATGGTGGCCAAAGTCGATAAGATATTCCATCATTTCTGACGAAAACATCCGTCCAAGTATTGATGTCCTTTGGACATGTGAAGTGACGTTCTGTTGTCTGGGGCCTGCAGGGGACAAATGCAACATGGATGTCCGTAATCGATGAACACATTTTGCTAGGTCTGGAAACTCTTGTGGTGAAAGAGGGTCGATCATCTGCCCATGTAAGACGAGTGCCGTGCCATAGACCAGTTCAGCCGGAATATGTCCAACTCCCTCCTTAACTGTGTATCCGGTACCAAGGGAGATGAGTGGAAGATATTCCAATCAGTTGGAGCAGTCTGGATATGTTTTGATAGCCGCCTGAAGTTGGCGGTGAAAGCTTTCGAACATGCCATTTGCTGCTGAGTGGTACGCTGTTGTGCGGGTGTGTTTACAGCCGAGAAGACGAGTGAGCTCGGTGAAGTGGTGGGAATCAAACTGAAGCTAGGATGGATATACCATAGGAATAGTTTGTACTTATCTGGGTCACTTGTTGTCCAGCTGAACTTTCTGTGACACAGCCAGGTCGGAGGTCGAGTGGCAACTCATCCATCACTTTTTGACAGGACAAAAAAATTTCTTTCGCGCTTGTTCGGCCAGTGGTGGATCGTGAGAGCGTAAATTCTTAGATACGGTTTCGAATCTCAGCCCAGAAAATAAAATGTAGTTTCCACAAACCATTATTCTATAGGTTTTGCCTGCGTTGGGCAGCAAGGACTGAATTAGTCTTCACCTGAGGAAGGTTCCACTTGCGATTTCTCGTCAATCTCAGGAGTTGCTTTCAGCTATCATGTCTATCTCATTGGTGGCTTTCTTTAGTTGTTTGTGTTGCAGACCAGTCTTCTGCAGTAAATAGCGCACTAAAGGAAACGGAAATCTACGAGAGCCAACTTCGACATGTTGATACCTCAAGTACAGAAATAAAATCTTTTGAAATTGTAGCGTAGACTCGGGTGAAATTCCTCACTCATTTATTATATATATGTACATTCAAACGTTGCATGGAACAGCTATCCTTTGGCCGCTATTTGGATCCTGTTGTGGCTACTACCCTGATTGGTTGGTATTGGCACAATTTGTCTCTTACTCAGTCGAGCCAGCTTGCTGTGTATAACCAGTCGGAGGCTCTAAATAGGATCGCGGGGGACAGCCTGTTTTAGCCTACAGCTCCTTATAAAAACTCAGCTTTTCCTCATTCCAAAGTCTTTGGTTCCAGACCTTTTAAGGTCTAGCCACTGACCACAAAGACACAGCCAGTTCCAGCGACACTACTGACTTACCAACTTTGTCACCAGGATATTCAACAGCATTGTGGTAACCTCTTTCTTCGTTGGCACCATCATGTCCTTAACGTTGTCCACATCATCTCTCTTCGAACACAGCTCAGCAAGCAATTCACCCAGGTTCCAACAGTTCATTGTTCGTAAATCATTTCACTACGGATCAACAGCGAATATACACCCTGCATGAACTCCTGTATCAAGTGACCCAGGCAGCAGTATCATAGTCACGACTTCTTGATACAGTATTTCAACTACCGGGTTCTAATGACTACGAACTGGTATTATTATCTTTCTTGTGTCTATGAACTTCTCACTTCGATGGCTGTAGACGTTTTTCACTATCAGCTTCATTGCCGTCCTTATATGTTCTTAACACACGCGCATACATCTATGCTTACACAAACACATACGTTTCATTCTCATGACGGCCTGTCTATTACTCTGTATACATGACGCACACTGTTGGAGTTGATCGAATAACTTACACTTTTCGTTTGAGAAACTTTGGAGATGAGTTCCAACTGGATCTGGTCAAGGAGACAAAAATGACCACAGTTAAAATGTAATATTTTCGTATTTTAATAGTAAGGGAAGTAACTCCCGACCAGTCTGTGTGGTAGCATTCACGTTTCACCATTAACATGATAAAACGTTAATTTTTTTATTTGAGTTATAAATTTGAAAGCTGAGACAACAGAGAACAGTTCCAACAAGATGAAATCTCTCAGCGGTTAGTCTCTGATATCTAAGTGGCTAAAAAGAGTCAATAGAAGGGCACCCAAGAGACAAGACGTAGATGCGGCCCAGCCTCCTTAAAGTGTAAAAGAAGTGAAGGGTCAAAAACTTCACTCGGGTTTCTTCTCAAAAGACCTACTGTTTAGCTCTCGAGTTTCTTAGTACGAATATTATAATTTATTCGATCAATTTCTAGTGCATCTCAAACTTGCGTTTTCGAATTTCCGATTTGTTTATTGATTTTCCACAAAAAATTATCATTGAGGATTTTTTTGTTGTTGTTGTTTTCGTATTTGACCATGCGTTTCCTATGACTTTATTCATTAAAACTCATTACAGCTTCTCACAACTTTCGTAATTACTATCAAACAGCTTTCACATCAAGCAGAAAATGCACATCTTCCAAATCCTGTTTTCTGATTGGCTAAAAATGATCACACTTTGAAACATCTGTAACATTTTACTAAACTTTTTTTCTGGATTAAATGAATCTGTAAATCAGGTCCAGCAAGTATACCAAATTATGAAAATTTTCACTTAATTTCAATTTTAAAATTTCCAAATCTGTGACAGAAATTGAAAAGATACTAGCCCCAGACTGACCAACGCCTTAAAACTGTGGAAGCCTTTCTGATATCTATATAAGTGTGTGTTTGTTTCTCAACCACCGCTAGACAACCATTTATCATTTGTTTGCACTTCTGTAATTTTTTGGTTCAGCAAGAATCACGATACAATAAGTGCTAGAATTTTTTTAAAATAAGTACTGGGGATTGATTTGTTTAACTAGGCTGGCCAACCTGAGGTTTGCTTCATACTTTCTTGAAATGGATTTATTTAAACAAACATTTAAAAAATTTTTATCAAAAATTAAAGTTTGTAATGAAAAGTAAAAAAGAACGATACTATTGTTTTTGCAACGATAATATTTCATGTTGAATCAACGATC
Source organism: Octopus bimaculoides (assembly GCF_046866305.1). Classification (NCBI taxonomy): domain Eukaryota; kingdom Metazoa; phylum Mollusca; class Cephalopoda; order Octopoda; family Octopodidae; genus Octopus; species Octopus bimaculoides. The sequence continues at coordinate 11,601,877 of NC_142943.1, forward strand.
ATTCATTCATTATTGTAATAATAGCATGAGAAAGCAAAATGCTTTCAATTCTGTCAGTATACAAGCAGCCATCAAAAAACTTCCTCTGATTAAAGTGGCCCACTATGTAATTCAAGTTGGCCAGGCCTGAACTAAACCCTTCAAATCCTCTGCCAATAATTGCACATGGAACTGTCATTGTGTGCAAGGTTCTGTGGTAGCACATAGCAAAAAAGCCAGGTCGTGATACCTATGAGCAAGGCAACAGCAATTCTGGATGAGGCCATCACAAGAGGAATCTGTTTGAATGAATGAACTTTTTGTGAAAATTAAGTTGATAAAAAGACATCGAAATCAGACTGATACAAAAATAAACATTTTGACTGTTCTACCTGAAGCTTCAGGGAAAACAAGCAGGGACATGTTAAGACAGAGAGAGAGAGAGAGAAAGAATGAGAAAGAGGAAAGATGAGTGATATAGAGCAAAACCAGAGAAGATAAAGAAAAAATATAGAATAAACGAAAGTCATGAGGAATACATAGAGAATAAATAAAAGTGACAAATATAATACTTTGTGAGTGGTTTACAGTGAATAAAATTTATTTCTTCATATATTACATTCTATGTGGTCTCTCTCGCTTCTTTATTACATTCTGTGGTTGCTCTTCTTCCTCCCCCCCCTCTTTAGTAAATACAATCTATCTTGGCTCCACCCCACCCTCCTCTTCCATTAAAATATATCAACTGTGGGAAGTGTGTGTGTCAGTAATAACTAATAAAATATTAGCAACAAATATGAAGGAAATAAATATATTAAGACAGTAATGTTAGAGGGAGTAGAGTGGAGATAGGGAGATGGCAGTCTGTGTGTGTGAAAGTATGAAGGAGAAAAATATGACTGAACGTCCCAAGAACCAAACACTAAGTGACAAATGGAATGCAGGATGTGGATGATACACAGTTGTAGGGCAGGATTTTATTATCTATCGGATTCCATCTGCCACTCCAAAATCGAACACCTCAACATGACTCTCACACCTTAATCCTCAGTTTGGGTTTCACATAGACCCCCACAATGTTGTAGACATCAAAACTAGGCTCTTGCATACATCCACTCATATACCACCCCCACTACCACCCTCGTGTGTAACCATCATGATCCCACCACGCGACTGTGAGTTGCCAAACATGTTATTAGGTCCCAAGTTCTGCCCCACCCCACCACTGTTACCGGGTCTATTATTGTCAACAAATGCCCCACTGGCATCACGACCTGTTTTGTCCATAGGGTTACCAAACCACGGTTCATTCGGTTGGTCCATGTCTCCATGCATGTGAGACCAGTTGTCCATTTTCCTATCTACACTGCCAGAACCCCAAGGAGGTCTCTGGTCAGGTCCACCGCCTAGAAGGAAGAAAACATAGAAAACATATTAGTTAATGACACACAAATATGAAAAATAAAGAGTTAAAAGAATTGTATAAGAGAAAGAATAAACAAGGAGAATGTTGATTAATAGCAAGATAGATGGATACACAGAAGAATAGGGCTTAACCCTTTAGCATTCAGATTACTCAGTCAAAAGTAGTGTTTCTTTATTTACCTGGTTTTGAATTAATCATGCATTATCTTGTAGGTTTGAGATTTTGATGATGTGATTCTATATTTTGATAATGACATTGTAGAGTAGGTGTGAGAACCTAGATCTGGATGAACATAAAACAGGTAGAATATTTGGGCCCAATGTGGCCGATTTCAATGCTTAAATGTTAAAAGAAAAAAAATAGAGAGGGACAGCTACCAAAAAGTGGAGGATGGGGGTGAGGTTTTATTCGAGAGAGAGGGAAAGTGAAAATGATTAAAACAAGTGTAAGCTTACCAAAAGAATTTCTCACTCTTCCCAATCTATCATGAGCTGATATATTTCGTCGGTCGTGATCACGTCCTCGATCGGGACCAACATATCTTCTATCAGGATCCCCACTTGGTCCCATATCTCTTCTTAACTCAAAAGGCATCCTGGAAAGAGAGATAAATAAGATACAAAATTAGCAAAATTATTTCCTAAGGGTTTAGAACCATCGTAAAAGGACAATGTGTAGAAGCTGGGCAAATAATCGTTGTTCACTTTTAAGATGGAACCAACTCAGAGTATATAGTGGACAACAATGTCGTGATACTGGACAAATATAGGCACAGGTGTAGCTGTGTGGTTAAGGAGCTCACTCTACAACCATGTGGTTTCTGGTTCAGTCCTACTGTGTGGAACCTTGGCCAAGTGAATTAAATAGACAAACTATGTGGAAGCCCATCACAAACACACACACACACGTACGTACGCACGTGTGTGTCTTTGTGTTTATGTTTGTTCCCTCCTACTGCTTGACATTGGAGGCGCAATGGCCCAGTGGTTAGGGCAGCGGACTCGCGGTCATAGGATCGCGGTTTCAATTCCCAGACCGGGCGTTGTGAGTGTTTATTGAGCGAAAACACCTAAAGCTCCACGAGGCTCCGGCAGGGGGTGGTGGCGAACCCTGCTGTACTCTTTCACCACAACTTTCTCTCACTCTTTCTTCCTGTTTCTGTTGTGCCTGTAATTCAAAGGGTCAGCCTTGTCACACTGTGTCACGCTGAATATCCCCGAGAACTATGTTAAGGGTACATGTGTCTGTGGAATGCTCAGCCACTTGCACGTTAATTTCACGAGCAGGCCGTTCCATTGATCGGATCAACTGAAACTCTCAACGTCGTAAGCGACAGAGTGCCACTGCTTGACAGTATTTATTTATGTCCCTATAACTTAGCAGTTCCGCAAAAGACAGAGACAGAACAAGTGCAAGAGACAATTTATATAGCTGAAACCTTCAAGCCGCAGTTTGTTGACTGAACTGAAACATGTGAGAAAAAAAAAAAAAAAAAAAGGAGGTGCGGGGAAGGAGTAAAAAATATATAAGAATGCACATACCACATTCAGAGGCCAAAAGATTGAGAAATGCAAAAGAAACTTTAATTTAGAACATTAGTGAGGTAACAAGAAATCAATGACAAAATACTGTCTCTACCACTGGCAACTTACCGTGATTCATTCCGGAAAGGAAGTTCAAATCTAGAGGGGTTACCGGAACTACTCATCCTGGACCGTTTACGTTCATCCCAGAGGTCATCATCACGTAGGCTACTTCGATCATGAGATCTTTTTGAAGGATGTCTCATTTCATCAAACCTGATGTTAGAAAAAAAAAAAGTAAATTCAAGTAATTAGCAGCTGAAGGATATGATAAAATAGTAAACAACCTTAACTTTCAACAAGTTAACAACCAGGACACCAGTTGAGCTAACACGCCATGCAGTCATTAAACATACTAGAAACAGCAACCAAAACATCCTCCAATCATCCCCAACTGTCTTGGAAGAAAAACAAAATGTTGGATGCACTGGATAATGTAGTCCAACATTATACCTAGAAGAAAACAAAGATCAGAAAGCCTAGTACTTATTCTATCGGTCTCTTTTGCCGAACCGCTAACTTACGGGGACGTAAACACACCACCATCGGTTGTCAAGCGATGCTGGGGGGACAAACATATACACACACATACATACTTATATACGACGGGCTTCTTTCAGATAGAAAAATCCAAAAGGGGTTCCTAACCCAATATTTACATGCTGTTATTTATGGCTTTATCTACTTTAAATTCTACAGATAAAAATTAATCATTAAGTTTACAGCATAACCTGTCTCACTCACCGCAACATCTCAGCTGAATGCATCTCTACATCACGCCTTTCCATTTCAAAAAGTTCTTTTTCCATTCTGTATCTTAATAGTTTCTCTTTCTCCAGCTTCATTTTCTCCAGTTTCATTCTCTCCAACCTGAAAAGTGTGAAAGAACATAAAGATAGCATTAAGAATACAAAAAAAAAAAAAAAAAAAAAAAATGACAATTTCTGCTGACACACTCCAACTTGTATGTACCCTGATACATGTTCCTCTGCAAAAATTACACAAGAACATTCTTTTGAATCTAGAGGGAGTCATATGTTTTTGTCGAAATGTTACTTCACAAGCTTAAATATTAGGAATGTCAAATGACACTGATGAATCTACATAAACTATAAAGTTAAGCAGAATAAAGAAAAGTCTCTTGATATAGAAGATAAACATATTTCATTCCTTGGAAAAGAGAAGTCAAAAGGACAAAATAATAGAATATCAGTCTACTACTTTGTCCATCACTGTGGAATGGACAAAGACACTTAAGTCTTAAGTTAACATTCACATAACACCTTATCTTCTTTCTAACACTGTCCAATCTTATGGCCTCCTTCCTTCTTCAGTTTCCCTAACAGTAACAACATAATCTGTCTCACTCACCGCAACATCTCAGCAGAACGCATCTCTACATTACGTCTTTCTATTTCAAGAAGTTCTTTTTCCATTCTGTATCTTAATAGTTTCTCTTTTTCCAGTTTCATTTTTTCCAATTTCATTTTCTCTAACCTGAAAAGAGTGAAAGAATATAAGGATAACATTAAGAATTTAAACAGAAAAAAAAAGTGACAATCCCTGCCTAAACGCACCAACTTGTACACACTCTAACACATTACTCTACAATAATACTGAAGTGGCATTCTTTTGAACATTTACAAAACTTAAATGTTAGGATTGTCAGATGATATTGAGGAATCTACACGAACTCTAAAGGTGAGCAGAATAAAGAAAAGCCTCTTGATATAGAATATAAACACATTTCATCCCTTGGGAAAGAGAAGTGAGCAGGGTGGACAAAGTAACAGAATATCAATCTGGACCAACATCACTATAGGATGGATAAAGACACTTAACCCTTTGGCACAAAGATTTCCCTGTCAAATGTCATGCATAAGCATTTGCATTGCTTGTGAACTGATCTTGGATTATCTCAGAGATTTGACATTTCAACAACGTGATTGTATATTTTTAGATTAACATTAAATGTTAGGATTGTCAGATGATGTTGAGGAATCTACACATAAACTATAAAGAAAAGCCTCTTGATATATAATATAAACACAATTTGGACAAAGATACTAAAGTCTTACATAAACATTCACCCACAACTTAATAAGGACCATGTGGAGGTATCATATAATATCCTATCATTTTAAAACACAAAATACATAGACAATATAGTACTATAGATACCCAATATAGACCTTTAAGATAAATAAACAATAACACAAAAAAAAGTCCACAAGAATTGAGGAAATGTTTGTCTGACAATCATTTCATTAACTTCCATTGCTGCTAAGTTCAATTCTTCTTTGGGTTTTGAAAGGATATCGAGGAAAACTACTCTAAATATAGCGTCCTATCTTTATCCTGAAACGAGAGTCAAAAATTTACAATGGTGTCCAACCAATCCACTGATTATCAAATGTTAACCCTTTTGAGACACACGATGTTTTGGTATGTGTAGACAAAAAGACCAACATTTGTTCTTTTTTTTATATTGAGATACATCTACTGGAAGACAATCTCTGATTAGCTATTACAATTCAAAACCACCCATTCACAACCATTCTCCCACCAGACTGATGTACTGGCATCAAAGTCCTTACAGCTTGTATCATTCAGGTTGATCAATCAGCTTGGGTGTCCCAAGAGGGTTAAAAATGATATCAGGAGATTGCTAAAACAATCTGAAGAAAGAATATAGATAGCAAATATATCACCCAATACATCTTACATATTCTAATCTTTACTTTCCTTCCATATATATACTGAATATCTTCCTTCTTTCACTATTCATTTAAAATAACTTACCCTCTACTTTTGTAACAACTTCCTAATTCCTCATAAGTCACAACTACTATCTACAAAAATATCTAAAACATAACAGTACTTAAGCCCTTAAGACATAGCAGTATTTAAAGTGCTTTCTCAGCGTCTCCAAGACCAATTTGAAGAAGGGAAGAAGTTATCCTTAGATTAGGGACCAGGCTTAAAAGTTTGAAAAAGTGTGTAATGCGCTAAAGGCACCCAAGAACCAGATGTAGTCTTAAACAAGACAACAAAATAATTCTACCACCAAAAACAGGAATGGGCCTTGAGACAGCTTTTAACATTTGGGATCATGGCGGTGTGAAGTAAATTTCTTTCTCACAAAATCATGACATTCTGTCTAAAACAGTTTAAATGTGAATGCACTTTTCACAAACCTTATCTGTTCTCTAACTTTTCCCAATCTTTTCACTTCCTCCTTCTGTTCCCGTTCCACATTCTGCTGAAGCATCCGGGCCATGTCAAGTTTTTTCAACCGACGCCTCTCCTGTTCCCTACGACTCCTTTGTCTCTGACGTAAACGCTGTCGCTCTCTTTCCTTCTGTCAAGAAATTTGGTGGGATTTTGTTTTTATTTTCAAGAATGGAATATGAAAAGAGAATAATTATTAAATAGCAAAGAATAAAACAAACAACATAAAATCAACAAAGAAACCCACACGAAACTAAATAACCGTACAAAATAAGACTTGATATTATACATAGAGGGACATAAAAATGGCAAATCTAAATACCACAATAATTTAATACAGACATCATAGATTTTTGCTATTCTGAATAAAACACAAAAACAACATAATACTCCTATACCCAGATATAGAAACAAATCTTTTGTTTTACATAATTTTTCCATGCTAGACTAGGAGATACATTTCTCTCTTCTAGCTAACAATTCAATCTTGAAGTAAATGTGGAATAAATTTTATCAGTTACGCAAAGTTGAGTAAGTAGAATTATATAATTTACTACAGCAAATAAGACAAAACATAACAGCTGCAGAAAGATTTGAACTTCTAATCATGTTCCCAGTAGCCCAGTGCCTCTATTCTAATGAAATAGTTGACCTACTTCCACCTAATCTGGTTTGAAACTTCATTACATGTTCTATACTGCAACAGCCACAACAGTTACTACCACAACTATTGTGACTATTGCAGAGTCACATCTGAATCAATCAGCCTAATTTAAACAATTTCTTTAGGTTACATCTCAGCCATGCTAAACACTAAGACCTTCATTGGACCAACAATGCACTTCAAATTTAACATCCCAGTTATGATCAGTTTTAAGGCAGAGGAGCTGTATCTCATGATTTCAAGAAGACATCAGGGATGATAAACACTCTAAATTTAGGGTCAAGTAAGTGATATTAGTCACTCTAGTTTCAAGGCAAAATTATTTATCTTATTCTACTTGAACTACACCCTTTAGCCACATTAAAAAAGATACATAAAATCGTACTTACTTTTATTTGATCAAATGATAAAATATCTTTCTTGGCAGAAGACGCACTGGACCCTCGTGGTTTAGGTTTTGTTGTACTGGGAGCTTTCTCTTTGGAGCCTGCTGCAGGCTCTGCACTTTTCTCAGAGCCTTCTTTTGTAGCTGCTTCAGCTGCACTCTTATTCGGTGCAGTTGCATGAGATTTGTCTGAAACAGTCAATCATTTTATCACCATCATTTAATGTCCATATTCTTCCTGTAGCCAATTCTCATCTATTTCCAAGCAAGGTAATATTTCCCATGACCACACAAACTTTTCATAGATGACTTAAAACCAACAAATTCTTCTGTCCGATGGCAATGCTTCTTTACAACCATCCAGTGACATCAAGGCAATGGTATAACATACACATGTACACACATACACAATAGGCTTCTTTCAGTTTCCATCTACCAAATCCACTCACAAGGCTTAGAGGGCATCTCAGGGCTAAAGTAAAAGACACTAGCCCAAGGTACCACACATAACTACAAATCTACACTGGCACCGAAGATCCACCAATAACAGTATTTCTATAAATCTTGCCAGTCTAAACCCAGCACAAATGAGGAAATTATTCCAGTGCCATACTCTTTTCAGAACAAGCTACTCTTGTACAAGGATAAAATACACACACACACACACACATGCGACCTTTAGTAAGACTGACCTGAGCTTTTGTGACGACTTCTGCTGCTCCTGCTACTATGTCTTTTGTCATCTCTTCTGCTGGATGTTCTCCTGCTTTTCTCATCTTTCTTTGATTCTCTCTTCTCAACTTTCTTATCACCATCTTTTTTTTCTGCAAACAGCACAAACACTATCACAATCTGGAGACTTCATGGCAATATAGAGTTGCCTATAGTGTTGACTAATCCTCATCATCATTATCCTCACAGTTTTTAATGTCCACTTTTTCCAATGCTTGCATGGAGCACAGGAAATTAGTTGAGGCGGATTTTGCTATGGACAGATGCACTTCCTGCCATGAACCCTCATCTGGTTCCAAGTACAGTAATACGCTCTAATGACCAGGCATGTTTTCATGGAAGATTGGAAACACAGCAAACTGTTTCCATCATAGCAACATTTCTTTACAGCTATCACAAAAAGTCAAGGCAAGAAGACAGCAACATACACACATGCACACCCAAATACACGGATATGTTTATATGTGTAATATATGTACAACGGATTTCTTTCAGTCCAAATCCATTTATGGGGCTTGGGTCAACCTGGAGATATAGTAGGAAACACTCACCTAAGGTACCACACAGTGGGACTGAAGCTAAAGCCATGTGGTTAGGAAGCAAACTTCTTACCACACAGTCACACCTGATATTTATGATTTTTTTAATACTATTATTGTAGTTAAATAATTGTGAAATGCCAATGGTTTTATTAAACTAATTACTTGGTTAGTAACATGAAACACTAAGTTCAGCTAACTTCAATGCAAATGACTTGTAGAGTCTCTACATTGGAATTCTAGAGCCAAATTCTGTTTAGAGTACAAATATGAAACACTGGAAGAAGTCATACCATCTTTCTTCACCTCAGCCTTTTCTACTTTCTTTTCTCCTGACTTGATTTCTGGTGCTTTAGTCTGAGTTGTAGGTTCTTTTCTAGCCTGAAAAATAAAGGAAATATTACTTATGACACCTCATCCCTACTCCTTTATTAACGATGTATTTGTACTATGTGCAAATAGACACATACAATCTACAGTTTATCATCACACATCTCTCCACCAATAGATTATTACTAATATCATTGCATGTTATACATTCACACACACATAACTGGGTCTCTAAACAAAATAACGAACTTAGGATAACTCACCCTTTCAACGGATATCATACGGCCATGCAGTTCAGTCTGATTCAAATGCTGAATACATTTAGAAGCTTCATGTGAAGAAGACATAGTTACAAAACCATAACATCGAGCACCAGGGCTCCGTGCATTTGTCACTACTTTGGCACCAACAACCTGATGTAGACAAAAACAAAATCTAAATTAAATTTTATACATAAAAATTTATTTTGGTATTTATTCAGCCCAGTATTACCAATACTAATAAATTATTTCAAAAAAAGATTTTTACAATGATACTGTAGATTAAAAGCAGTAAATGTTTTAAACAGAGATTAAGTAAAACTCTTTACAACAGGCATTTCTTTAATTGGTTTAGTCCACAGAAAAAGGCAGGTTCCATGATCTTTGCAGATTTTCCAAGATTGAACAAATCTATATGATTGATATTTTGCTTAAATAGTTGCAAATGCCAGCTGCCAGAAAAGGATTCTAGAAAGTTCAAATTCTGGGAAAAAGGACTAAAAATGGGAGTTATTATAGGCTCTAAAGTAGGGTGTACACACAATGTCACAAACAAAATAAAAGCCTTGTTTGTAAGAGGGACTTGTTCTCTAAGTATTTCAGGCTGTATGCTTTGCATGAAATACTGCAATACAGCTAGGACTGACCCACTTGGAGGACCCGAGGCAATAATTTTGGTTTTGTGTGGGATATAAAGGAACATGGCAAAGAGTATGTTTTCTGTCAGCTGCCTAGCTGTTTCTGATGGGTCCAGAGTCAAGAATGTATGTCAGAGAAAATAGTATAGAACTGTTGGAATTCTAACCAGTCTGCTAACCTGAAGTGAGCAGACAAGGTGTGTTGAGCTTGTGTTGTGGACAACCACACACAAAGCAATGAGTGCTGATGGCTTGACAGTGGCTACATTTGGAGAAGAGAAAGTCGTTTAGAGTGTAGACACACACTAGACTAGCATAGATAGTGTGAATGTAAGTACTAATTAGCAATAAATATGATTAGTAACAAATTACATGAAATAGAAGAAACAGATTTTATTCAACATACCTTGCCATATTTGGTAAAAAGCACTTTAAGGTCTGTAGCACGGGTGCTTGTGGCAAGACCACTGACCCACAGATTCCGACTGTTTTGGTCATTGCCTGTGAAGTACAGAAACAAACGAATATGGAAAGATTACCAGGAAATCTGACCCTTCAAGGTTAAGATTTCAAATACCTCACATCAAAAACATTAGCTTAGTGAATAAGGTCCAGAACAAAAGAAGAAAAAAATACTTACCCTTGATACTTTTGATAACTTTGGGTTTAGAAGCTGAAGAACTGCAACAATAAAACAATATTTAGAAATATTAGTATGACTGTCATCAATAGTGAATGTCATAGAAGTTTATTGGAACAATCTTTGATTATTCATGTGAATTACTTTCAACTACTACACTCAAACGATATCACTTCATCCTAGGATCCTGACTCTGAATAGATATGTAGAGATATGTATTAAAGGAAGCAAATGAGTGCTATGTATTTATTTAGTTATGTGTGTGTGTATGTGGAAATGTGTGTGTGTATGTATATATATATATATATATATATATATATACATACACACACACATTTCCACATACACACACATATACGCACTTCTTAAAGACATGTTTATTACTACGTAAGGGAGGGAGAATGATATAACAACATAACTAATATTCATTAAAGTAAAGATGTTCTACACATTATGTAGTAATATAAATATTTCTATTAACAAATTATTATTGCACATGGGGAAAAGTATCATGATGAAAGAAGCTTACCTGCTGTATTTTTATAATAGTCATTTATTATCCCCTTTCAGGAATAAATGAATATAAAAAAACCACTAATTTCAAATGAAGATATTGGTTAAGACAATAAATGGATTACCTAAACTAGCTAACAACTGACTCTACACATCAGTACTTACAAAGAAAAATGTACAGAAACACAGGAACTATAGTCTTCATGAAACTAAAAAGGTCAGCAAGAAATGTGGAACTCCCTAAACATTAACTGCTAATTTAGCAGGAACATGGCTGGAATACAGGAACCACTGACTTAGTCTTCTGGTTTTCCAAACATCTTCCAATTTGTATCTTGTCAAAAACATTATCTAACATCCACTGAATCCCATCTTTGTATTCTTGGGAACTCGGGATCCCTCCTCCTCCTCTTCTGTTTCAATTGTTTGTTGGTGTCTTCATCCAGACATTTTTGCGTCTTGACATTGATTTATCTGTTCCTGGAGATAACACATCAGTAATTTGGTAATCATTTAATATCTGACTTTGAGCATGTGTAATTATATTTCAACTGAGATTCCTGATTTCCAGCCAACCCCCAAACACTTTGCTGGCCCTTTTTTAGTTCATGAACTACAGTTTACAATAACCATCTAAAATATGATGAATACTTACTAATAAAGATAGCGCAACATTAACTAGCAAACATCCTCATTGGTATCATCCCTCACATCTACACTCAAGACGAAGTTACATCAATCTTTTAAGAGACTAGCAAATGACCCAGGAGCAAACGTGGGTTTTTAATACATTCCTTTTTGTCTCAAACATGAATAACTAATGGAAATATACCTCAGATAAGTTCAGGTCATTTATAGCCCAGGCTACGTGTTTAATATTATTTCCACAGTACAATCATTACAGTAGATCTTCCTGTTTTATGAAAAAGACTAGGAAAATGTCTACCATTATTATAATTAGTAGTTTGAAGCTGAATCTAACAACCAAACCACATACACACTCACATATTCTCTTTTAAAATAACTCACGATTAGCCATGAGAGGATGTTCTCTGAAGAAAACCTACTTAGACAGGTTAACTTAAGGTTCAAGAAAATCTGTTCCCATTGGCAGTTGTAGACCCCAGTTGCAGTCAAGATGTCAACATCTGTTACCGAGAAGTAAGATCATTTAACTAATGACATCTTTGAATCAAAGCAGTGGGAAAGATGACATGAAAACCAACCTCTTCGACTTTACATCTTTATCATCTTTCTTTTCATCAGCCTTCTTCTCAGTTTGCCCTCCTTCTGTTTTACCTTTAGCCCTTTCTTCAACTTTGCTTCCATCTGTTTTCTTCACTTCAGTTTTGCCACGCACTTTGTCCTTCGATGCCACAAGATCAGCATCTAAATCGTTCTGTGTATCATCAACATGTACAATCAGTGATTCATTTTCTTCACTCTGTTGAGTGGTGGAAGTGTCCATATTCATTTTATTTTTTAATGCAAATGGCACTTTATGCGGAACACTTGGTGTTGAAGGTAAACTGTCCGTGAGGGCTGATTTGGCCACCTTGTCTCCTTTCAGTTCATTACATTTCTGTGATGGATTTGTGCTTTTCACACTGGCTGACGAGGACTTTTCTTCACTATTTTCTTCTTTTGTGTTATTCTCTGTTGATGAGGACATTTCATTCTTTTCTTCTTTAGTATTTGTCTCCGCTGACGAAGATGACTGTTCTGGAGGTGCTACAGAAAGTTAATTTAGAATGAAATAGTTGATACGAAATGAAAACTTGTTAAATCTCACTCCACAACAGACTGTGCTGTGGTGAGAGTTTAAATAAGAAATAAAGAATGCAAATAAGAAAACATTACTAATAACAGCTCTTAGTCTAGTAATCCTACAGGATCAATGGACTATAAGCTCTATAGCTGAAATATGGATAATAATTATACTTCACATAGAAATTTAGCATCAAATATTCACTGCAGATGTCTTCAATGGTATTGCCCACAACTTACATTCAAAATACAACTGAAGTACTTGTATAGAACAATGGACAAAGCTCTCAGAAATTATGGGATCTGGATATACTCTGGAACATACTATGCTGCTTGTGCAATGGCACGTGGCACATATGCATATATTGCATCATTTGCCTGTGTAACTACAAGCAGGAGGGTTTTAGCAAATTTCAATAATCATGCACTGTTTATGCAATGGCAAGTAATTTTATCAGAGATGCAATAAAATGACTGTAGTAAGGTTTGAAACCCATCACTAAGTCATCCATTGTTCAGAAAAATAATTTCTCAGTTGTACTGAATGTATATGTATTACATTTTCCACAAATCTATACAGAATAGAGTATTCTGTAGCAATAAATGAGGGAAAGACGAATGTTCTGAAATAGGATATCAGTTGGTTGCCAGCCAGATCCCTAGATGTAGAGTCTTTACCTATATCAAGATGCACTGAGAGTCACAAAAGTGTCCAGCTCAAAGATAAAGCAATAGCACAAGAATATGCTGGTGTTTCAATGACCTCTTCCATCAGCTACTTTGTATCTAGACATATGAATACAAACACACACAATACACACGCAGGAGGTGAATGTCGTAATTCACAATGAAATTAAGTGTAAAGAAAAACAAAAATAATAGACAGAACATTTTCAAAAACTGGTACACATGTTCAACGGGATATATTAAAGGAGCAGGTTATTCACTAAAACCACCCCCAGCCAGCCTCAATGATGGCCTTCATGTGACCACAGAAAAGACGATGCCAGTGTCAGATGGTTCTCAAACATGCTACCAATCACATTCACAAAGGTAGCCTTCAAGGAATCCTTGGTATTGTGGAGTCACCAGTTAGTATCTCTCTCAACAATACCCCTGACACGGTACTCCATGGGAGTCCAAATCAAGAAACCTAAGATATCAAAATCACGAGAATTCTCAGGCAACCACACATGGGTTTGAGCGCCACGCAGGATGGATCATAGTCCCAGTGGAAGAGCTTACCTCAAGCCCTATGAGAAAAAGCTGAGACAGTGTGACATGGCCCTCAATATTCATGACCCCCAAGGACTATCACAGATAATGTTAATCACTCTAAGTTCTATGCTAATTTCTATGCTAAGCTACCTGTCATTTTCCCCTGTACAGCTTCTAGTCCTGGTCAACGTTTGTTAAAGAAAAACCAAGGAATGACTGGTTTCTTGGTTTGAGCTTGTCCAGCAAGTACTTCAATCAGATTACATGGGTCTCCTAGGTTTTGCCAGACATAAACTGCTCTCTCCTCATCATATTGAACTTGTACACGACGTCCTCATGCACAACACGTCTTCTAGTGGACACTACCACATTGAGATGCTTGGCAATAGATTTCATAAATTCGTTAGGCATCATCATTGTTCATGTCCTGGACTTGCTGGATGAATATAGCCATCCTCATGATGTCTGACCAGAGAAAATATTTCATATATCCTTGCCAGTGATCTCTAGCTCTTTCCTGATCTTAAACACAAAGGAATTGACCATGTTTAAGAAGCTGTCAGTCTCCAAGTCACTGTGGTTGGTGGCTAGAGACACAAGCACAGCATGCCTTTACATTTCCTATGTTGGATTGCTGATGTGTCTGAAAGAGAAATGAGAAAGTTAAAATGTGGTATACACCGTGTAAAATTGTTAGGTCTTCTTCCAAAACACCTGGCATACCCAGAATATATGTAAATATGAAATTATCGAGCAGTAGACCTACTCTATCGCAAACATTGGAACAAGGTTTCAGTATAACACAATATCTTGATGTGCTGCTTCAGATTGCAGCTTCCACTGTATAGTGCTATAGTTTGTTAAAGAGTACAAATGGAGTAGTCCTCCAGTGAAACGCTGCTACAAGATATAACTGAGGCCCAACCTCATGAATAACACCCCAAGAGGACAGCCTATTTGAAAGAAACACACAGACAGTGAATTCCAACTGTGTTACTTAAAGGATCAAATAGTGATTAGCAACATCTAATTTTTCCACCTTTTACTTCCACCAGCCTATAATGTCTTACAAATGTCATTGGTGCAACCTTCCTCTGACTGTATCCGTAGATTTCTACAGAAGCAGCAAGCAATTAAGCTGTCACCAGAAAACTCGTTATGCTAAAAATACCAGATAAAGGTCTAAACGTTTCTAACAGAAAGACATTGAATAGAATAATTCCCCGTTTGAACTTTCTTAATTACAAATATATGTGTGTGAGGACTAGAAATCTATGGATGCACAAATGCACAAAACGGAGAAAATGAAACAAATATGGACGACTTGTTCTGAAACACCCCCGAGTGGGGAATGGTCCTCAAAAGTAACCCCCAATTGGTTTCCTCCCAAATTCCTATGTTCTCGGAATCTACATAGTCCGAGGTATATTTGTAGAAAATTTCATTAAAAAATATATTTTCTTGAGAGTTAAGACGAATTGAAGTGGACACTGGTGAATTTTCCGAAATTCCCCACCCCATCCCCTCCTAAAACACTTTCCCCCAAAAGTTTTGTATATTCGGAATCTACATGATATAACACATATTCGTAGAAAATTTCATTAAAAAATATCCATTTTTCTGAAAGTTATGATCATCCAAAGTCGGTGGGGTGGCAGGAATCTTTAGTTGCCATATACTACACATTCTGAATACAGGTTTCAAAATTTCTGAATTCAAATAATTATTACATTCCTTGAAAAAAGTCCTGTCAACCATTACCTTGAATCAACAATTATTCATCCATTATTTTATTATTTGTGCTAAAAAAAAAAACTTTCTCTACTCAGAACCACTTCTGCAAGTGATGTCATGAATTATTAGAAATTATTTTTATGCTATTTTGCAATCATTTTTTTCTTGAAACATTAAGAAATTAATTCTCCTACCAATGTAATCAAGTTCACAACCAAATTTTAATTTTTGTTGTCAGAGAGGAATGGCATGAATGAGCTAACATTCCAATTCTCCTTCTTTACATCCGTGGAGTATTTTGCTTATATCAGATGACAAATTGATAATACGTATGTTAAAGAGGTAAGGATCAGACAACTATCTAAATCCTGGTTTTGTTTCTGTTTCTAAATGATATTTCTATTTCATATTATTGCATTATAAAAAAGCACGAGTCTCACACAATCTAATTCTACTTCATTTATAAATGAAGTCACCTTTTGCTTATGTTAAAGCAACAAAACAATATTCAAAATATGACACGCATTCCCATGAAAAATTTCTTAATCTGATAAAACAAGTAGAAATCCAAAATTATACATCTAAATCTAATTTTAACTCAGTCCAAATATTCTACCTATGTTATGTTCAAACTGGTCAGATCCAGCATCTCACACCTACACAACAATGCCACTCTAAAAATAACCACATCATCAAAAATTCAAAGTTAAGAGATAATGAGGGATTAATTCGAAACAATTTGAATAAATAAGCAGAGTAAACTAATTGCTAAAAATGTTGAACTAAACAAATATAGATATTAAAAAATAAAATACATGTGATACGGCAACACATGGTATAAACAAGAAAACTATAAACCACTTGACTTAAAGCAACACACACACACACTATAGTAGAGGAGCCAGTATTGACTATCCTTATAAAAAAGAAAAGGGCAAACAATATTTTTGCTTTTACATCTTTTCTACAAAAAACCGACACTGCACTATATCAATAACTGGATATAAACCTTCCAACTAAACCAATTATAATTTTCAAAACTGAACTGTACAAACCAACTGTCAGTGGTGGAATGGCAGTAAACATTTTTCAAATAACACCATATAGCAAAATTAGTAGTTGATTATCATGTATTGAACCAATATAGTTCATCCATAAACCAGAAATTTATATGATTTCAATAACACAAACCTTCATTAACAACATATATACCACTGGAAAATCACAATCTGTGTGAATATTATATTTAGAGTTGTGTTTTATTATATTCACTGAAAGATAGAGAAGGACTCAACAGCCGGAGTAAAGTCAACCAAACTATACAACAAGATGATAATTTTAAGAAATTTAACACAAGTGAAGGACATACCTGTGGTATCCATTAATGGTTCGTCAGGTTCTTCCTAAAAAGCAAAGAAAGAAAATACCTGACATGAGGAACAGCAACAAATGATGAAACAAAATGCATACAGTCGTATTACATTGCTTCCCTTTATATTTAATGTAACTGTGTAAATGTGACAAGATATTTGGATCTCAAATGGTTTTTTGTTTGAAGAATTATCTGTGAAATTTATAGCTGGTTAACTCTGTTGAATGTAGGTAATTACCAGACTCAACAAGAAATATTTTCATACATATTATTAAGTTAAATGTCAAATCCAAAACTAATTATCAAGTAGTGTAATTTAGTTAGTAGAACAATATAATAGCTGTAGTAAATGTTCGTTACCTGCAGAACAGTACAAGTGTCTTTGTCCGTATCTAAAGAGATAGGTAGTTCCTCTTTAAACTGGTCTTTATCTAAGGTGTTATCTGCCAACATATCTGATGGTTTGGTATCACTCGAAAGCAGTCGATCCTCTGTAAGGTCTCCCACAGAAGTTTTGTCAGGGATCAAAGAATACCCATCTGGATTGGTGGTGTTTAAGAAGACATCTGTTAATGCCACATTAGACGTCTCTGATTCTTTCTGAAAATTAAAATAAAACAGGTTTCTGTTACCCCTCAACATTGAATCATCCTATATTTATCCTTTGCTCACTGTAATATCCATTAGTACCTTATTCTTATTGAATGCTTAAATTATTGCTGTATTCCATTTTTACTATAATGATTTTTATAGTATTATTATAGAATAATAGTACTTCTTTGAGATTCACAGTGACCATTGTTGTGAGACGAGTAAAGCTCTTCTCAGTTATGAGATTCTATTGTTATTAATAACCAGAATAAATTTGTGTAGTTTAATGGGTTTTTTCATGGATAGCCCCATCAAATTGACATTTAAATTCTAACAACAGAGTAAACCAACTGAACATATCACAGTTAGAGTATGAATGAATGAATATTTTAATAACAAATAACCAGTTACGGATTTCTTTTCAAAATAACAACTGGCAAACGTCACCCAAAAAATAGTATGCTAAACAGTGATAATTGGAAAATACATACAAAACAGAATTAATCCACAAAAATATGATAAAATTCACCAACCTCATCCATGTTGATTGTAGTATGTTCGTTTTCTGGAAATAAAAATATTTCAACACCACATCAGTAATTTCAGGATTATACATTATTCAGTTACACACACCCTTGTATTAAACACATCTGAACAGAGGCACAAAAACAGTTACACACAGCTGTGTATGACATAACAGTGAATTAATCACATTACATTACATAATGCTGTTACATGCATATGACCAGTCTAAAATTCAGTGAGACAAACCTGAATACAAGAACATTGTATTATATATCAACTAGTTATAAGTACATGAAACAAGTTGCTGTTTTATATCCAATTATCACATTAACACTGGCAGGAAGAGCTTTAATGCACTTCTTGCCCATAAGATATATTACTGTCAACTGGGAATGGAACTTGTCAGCTCAGTAGACAGAAACAAAATAGTTTGGTAAGGAGAACGACATATCTAATTTATTTACAGTCTAAAATTATCATGATTGATACATCTCCCAGTGTTACCAATAACATTCTTACAAGAATCATCGTCAGTGTCATCACCAATTAACATCCATCTCTGATGTTGGCATAGGTTGAACAGTTGGACAGGATCCAACAGAGCCAACTGTGTCAAGCTACAATGTCAGCCTTGACATGGTTCCTACATCTTGGACACCCTTCCAAATGCCAACCACTTTACAGAGCTTTTTCCATGACACCAACGCTAGGCAGGTTACCAAGTAATTTGCAAGACAAAGGAAAAGAACCCAGCATTGAACAGGATTGTAGTAGAGTTGGAAGTTATGCCAGGTGTTGAGAGGAATGATAGTGAGACAGGCACAAGTGTCTTATAAAGAAAATACATGGCTACCCCACATTATGTAAGGGTGGGTGGGAGTAAGTGGAAAGACAGTGATGGTAGTGACAAAGAGTCAGAGAGTACTCTCAAGATAAAACAAGGTGAGTATAGGAGAGAATATGGACAGCAGGTGAGGACAGATGGGTGGGTATGTTTATCAGAATGAGAAATGAGAGTAATAACAGATGGTTAGAGAAGGGGGTGAGGTGGATGTAATGAAGGAACAATGCTGGAGGTGTGGTTGATGGTCAATATGTGTATCAGAAGAAAAGGAATGGCTCAAGAAGGAAGAGGTGACAAGTGGCAGTACAAGAAGGGTGGAAAGCAGCAGTATAATAAACCTGTAGATAGACTAGAAAATAAGACGATATTGAGAGAGGGGCTTGAGTGAGAGAAACAGATTGACAAAGTGGGGATATACAGTTACAGAGATGAATGTCAGAAGTATGTAGCGATGGCTATAGTGAATGGGAGACAAAGGTGTGGGGAAGCCATCAACAGCTGATATGAGATGGTATGTAAATGATAGCAGATACAAGGAGGTATTAAAGATGAAGTACGGCAGTCTTAAGATGTAGCTCAGAAAAGGAGAGAAAGCAATAAGTAGAGGCAGAAAGAGAGGTGATCAGTCAACAATAAAATTTGAAACACAGACAACTCAATATATACATACACACACAGTCTTAACACACATAAATGCATATACAAAATCTGTATCATTAGTTATATAATTCTGATACTTACTAATAATATCTTCAGTAGATTGATTTTCTTCCAGATATTTCTCTTCACAGAAAGCCTAAAATTGTCAAAATATCAAGTTAACCAAATAAAAAAGTCCACATACACATGACATTCTGTATGGCTGTTAAAATGTCTAGAGAAAGTGACACATTAAATAATTTGTTATGTAATTATATATAATTTGTTGTATATAATTAGAATGAGATGTGTGTGAGAGAGAGAGGGAATTGATGTAGGAAGGAAATGAACGTATTCTCAGAAAAATGCTGATAGAAAACATCTGTGAATTCTATTCCAAATCAGATTAATACAATTAACTGCCTTTTAATATTTACTTATTTCAGCCATGGGTTTAATTGAACAAATTTCCCCTAGTATTTACATTTTTAAGTCTTGTACTAATTGTATTGGAGTGATTTGCCAAACTGTAAAGTTATGGGGTTGTAAACAAACTAACACTGGTTGTGAAACAACATGGGATGAGAATGGGTCAAAATTTTTCAGTGGTATTTTATGTAATTTAGTGAAATTATTAAGCAAGACTGAGTTGAGATAATTACAAGTGGGAAAAAAAAAAAAAACTGTTAGAAAGAAATTTTCAAAAAAGACAAACTCTCACCTCAATTTTTGCCAAAGCAGCTGGATGTTCTGAAAAATAACAAGAACATGTGGCTAAGAGGAATGAAAATGAATATCACATCAGGTATGTAATTAACAATACACCTACACATAATGGAATCTTAACATTTTCTTTAATATTTAGAACTTAAGCAGACAGGTGGATAGTTGCATGGATGGATATATATACACACATATATATTTGCCAGTGCCCCTGGACTGGCTCTTGTGCAGGTGGCACATAAAATACACCATTTTGAGCGTGGCCGTTGCCAGTACCGCCTGACTGGCCTTCGTAAGAGTTTTGAGCGAGATTGTGCCAGTGCCCCTGGACTGGCTCTTGTGCGGGTGGCACATAAAATACACCATTTTGAGCGTGGCCGTTGCCAGTACCGCCTGACTGGCCTTCGTAAGATTTTTGAGCGAGATCGTGCCAGTGCCCCTGGACTGGCTCTTGTGCGGGTGGCACATAAAATACACCATTTTGAGCGTGGCCGTTGCCAGTACCGCCTGACTGGCCTTCATAGGATTTTTGAGCGAGATCGTTGCCAGTGCCCCTGGACTGGCTCTTGTGTGGGTGGCACATAAAATACACCATTTTGAGCGTGGCCATTGCCAGTACCGCCTGACTGGCCTTCGTGCGGGTGACACGTAAAAGCACCCACTACACTCTCTGAGTGGTTGGCGTTGGGAAGGGCATCCAGCTGTAGAAACTCTGCCAAATCAGATTGGAGGCTGGTGTTGCCATCCGGTTTCACCAGTCCTCAGTCAAATCATCCAACCCATGCTAGCATGGAAAGCGGACGTTAAACGATGATGATGATGATGATGATATTTGTATTCCTAATCCATAGGATATTACAAAAAATATGATTTGTAAAATCCATGAATTTTAAGGGGAATATTAATACATGTGTTTGTGTCCTCAGGCAAAATTTGCCTCTAGCTGCTTTGGCAAAAAGTTGTACTCTTTCGCCCCAACTTTCTCTCACTCTTTCTTCCTGTGTCTTGAGTAACGCTACGATGGACTTGGCATGACAGTGGTTTCTACTACTCAGTGGGTGCCACATTTTCTATTACCTGATCAAAAGCACACCAGGCTGATCACATCACAGGAAAATCTGACATTAAAGCAGAACTAGCTCGTTTCTTTGAACATTTCCTAACCCAGAATGAGTATTGGCTTCATCACTTTCAGCTAGAAACAAAGAGACAATCCATTCAATGGAAACACCTATTCCCACCTGCTCCAAATAAAGCCAAAGTCATTTCATCTGCAGGGAAGGTGATGACCTCCGTTTTGGGGGATGCAAAAAACAATTGTGTTTATTGAATATCTTCAAAAAGGTCCACAATGGAGAGTATTATGCCTACTTGCTGAGGCAGTATTGAAAAGCCATCAAGACCAAACGTCCAGCAAAACTGACGAAAGGAGTCTTGTTTCATCAAGACAATGCTCTAGCACATAAATCCGTGGTTTCAATGGCTGCTGTGCATGAACTGGTTGATCATCCTTCCTATTCTCCTGATATGGTCCCATCTGACTTATCATCTGTACCCCAAAATGGAAAAAAAAAACATCTGGGATCTTGGATTGCAGTGATGATGATGCCATATGTGCTGTTGATGACTTCCTGAAGGGACAGGATGAAAGTCTCTTCACCAATGGGATTCAAGTACTGCGACAACAATGGAAGTGTGTGAACCACAAGGGAGACTATGTTGCAAAGAAACCTCACTTGGTCGTATACCATGAGAGTATCTTGGTCAGCCTATGGACTTTTCAGCCGACCGTCATATGTGTATGCGTGAGGGGAAGTTGGGGGGCAATGGCCATAAAGGACATGCCTGTATGTATGGATGGCCACTTAGCTTGATGTCTCTTCTCAAGCACAGCAAATTACCAGAAGTCTTAGTCCCTTGTCATCTTCTCAGCCAAGGCTCAAAATCTGAAGATCCTTTCTCACCACTTCGTCCATCTTCCTGAGTCTACCCATTCCACAGATCAGAACTTCTTTATGCAGCTGTCCCCATCCATATGCGGCAAACATGACGGACCGTCACCTTACCCATTTCCACTTTTTCTGCAGCGGGTAAATTTACCCGTATGTGTATGTTTTATAAAAAAAAATATCCATTTTTCTGAAAGTTACCAGGAAACAAAGTCGAGGGGGTACACTTGTGTAGGAATGCCTACAAAGTATGTACGTGTGTGTCAAAAAGTGTTTGTTGGAGACTTGGCTGTTACTTCTAGCATCTGGAGAGACTGCTTGACGGCATATTTAATGCGCGGGTTGGCAAAAACCCTACGCGTGCGCAAGGACCGAAAGTGTTTATAAACATCCTGTATATGCAATAGATTCGCGAGGGGAGGGGTAATTTTTCCTTTTTTAAATTGAAATTTTTTGGCGATCGCCAATTTTTTTTTTTTTCAGTATCATAATCTCCGTATTTTTTCACGTATTTCACAAAAGAAAAAAAATCTGAAAAAACTGAAAAAAAAAAAAAAAAAAAAAAAAAAAAAAATGAAGAAATTGGGGTGGGCGGGGCGGAAATTGACACTTTAAAATTTTTGCCAATTTTTTTTCAGATTCGGAATCTCTGTAGCCGAAAGCATGGGTTTCTGTAGAAAAAAAAAAAAAAAAAGCGGAAGGAGATGTGGTGGCGGTCAGCCATGCCCGCCGAAATTTTCTACAGATACTCTTCCGATGCTAGAGATTACTATTTGTGAAAAGTTTTTTTTCTAGGGATGGAAGGAGAGGAGTTTGGGAAAATTCACAGGAGTCCGCTTTGTTTTCTCATAAATTGCAGAAAAATCTGTATTTAATGAAAATTTCCATGAAGACAGATAGTATAAATTACTATGAGAAAAACAAAACGAACTCCTGTGAATTTTCCCAAACTCCTCCCCTCCTATCCCAAGAAAAACTTCTTTTCACAATAAATAGTAATCTCTGCCATCGGATGAGTATCTGTAGCAAAATTTCATTGAAAAATATGCATTACACTTGAATTTATGAGGAAACAAAGTAGGAGGGGGGGAGAAACTCACTTCTGTCAGTATGCCATAATATGGAATATAATAACGAGGGGGGGGGGGAATTGTTTTTTTGTTAATGGTGATGGTTCTGAAGACACAAGAAGAGTACAAACTATGCATTTTTATAACATGCTTCCTTCCATCATTCTAAAATGCGTGGTGCAGCAGAAATTTTCAAAAATCCCGGCGGAAAGAGAGAAAATCCAACTTATGTGGTTGAGATTGTTTCGAAACTCCGCCATTATACATGTCATTCGTTGTCCATTTACAACTAATTCACTGATACTATATTCCATTAGATTCCCATAAATAACGAAATGATGCTGGTTAAACAGGGAATACATGTACGACGAAGGATTTCCATACTTCATAATAAATAATCAATTATGCTTTTATAAAATAAATAACAAGTCACTACAACGGGTTGTGTTTAAAATGGCTACAATGACTTTCCCCCACTATAATGAAACCTTCATTTTCTTTCAATATTCGCATGTTTATTTTGATCTGTTAGACATTTTTGCACGAGTTTTGAAGGTTCAAGAAACCCCAAACATTGTTTATAATTATAACACTATGTTTTTATAGATATATATTATACATAAACACCGTCGCTCATTAAGATCTCTCCTACCTTTTCCAGACGTTCCAACAACACGGCCTTTACTCCAGTCTTGTCCAGACCTCGTTTCTCCAGTTCACTGCGAAGATCCACAGACCTTAAGTCTATTAACTTGTCACTGGAGATATCACCATTTATACTAGCCAGGGTACGATATATTATTATGCGCGATAGTCAATAGCCAGAGCTGTTGACTTTCTGACTTCACGTCGAAGCAAAAACTTATTAAGGACGCAATACTGTGTTGATATTATCTATACAACAGTTATCTCCCTTTTGTCGCGGTGACGTTGAAGCTACATCTTTTGTTGTTGCCACCAGATGGCACAAGTGTCAAACTTAAATGTATCGCTATGGCAATGATCATCTGATTTTTAATAGTCTTCTTATTCTTGCTTAGTGGAGGCGCAATGGCCCAGTGGTTAAGGCAGCGAATTAGCGGTCATAGGATCGCGGTTTCGATTCCCAGACCGAGCGTTGTGAGTGTTTCTTGAGTGAAAACACCTAAAGCTCCACGAGGCTCCGACAGGGGATGGTGGCGAACTCTGCTGTACTCTTGCACCACAACTTTCTCTCACTCTTACTTCCTGTTGTTTCTGTTGTGCCTGTAATTCAAAGGGTCAGCCTTGTCACACTGTGTCGCGCTGAATATCCCCGAGAACTACGTTAAGGGTACGCGTGTCTGTGGAGTGCTCAGCCACCTGCACGTTAATTTCACGAGCAGGCTGTTCCGTTGATTGGATCAACTGGAACCCTCGACGTGGTAAGCGACGAGTGAGCAAAGTTGCAGCAATTCCAAAAAAGGTCACCACAGAAGCAATCTGTTTGAATGAATGAACTTTTTGTGGAAATTAAGTCGAGCAAAGCCAGAGGAGGTAAAGAAAAAAACATAAGGAAAGACAGGCATGAGGAATACATACAGAATAAATAAAAATGACAAATAGAATACCTTGTTAGTGTTGTATAGTGAATAAAATTTATTTCTCCATATATTAATTTCTATGTGGTCTCTTTCCACTTCTTTATTAGTTGCTCTTCTATATATATAAATATATATATATAGATGTGTGTGCATGACTGTATGTAAAAATATGGTAGGACAGAAATATGACTGAATGTCCAAGAACCAAGCACCACGTGGCAATTGGAATGAAAGATGTGGGTGATGTATGGCTGTAGGGCAGAGTTTTATTGTCTGTCTGAAATTCCATCTGCCACTCCAAAATCAAACACGTCAACATGACTTTAACACCTCAATCCTCAATTTGGATTTTACATAGACCCAATAATATCATAAACATCAAAACTAGGCTGTTGCATATGTCCCTTCATATACCACCACCACCACCCCTATGTGAAACCATGAGCCCACTATGCACTTGAGAGTTACCAAACATATTGCCATGTCCAAAGTACTGCCCCATCCCCCCACTGTTACCACTTTGACTACTGTTAACAAATGCTCCAGTGGCATCACGTCCTGTTTTGTTCGTGGGTTTATCAAGCCACGGTCCATTGGATCGGTTCATGCCACTGTTGCCAATGTCTCCATGCATGTGGGACCAGTTGTCCATTTTCCTATCTACACCGCCGGAATCCCAAGATCTCTGATCTGGTCCACCACCTAAAAGGAATAAGACAGAAAAGATAGTATTTAAAGTTACACAAATATGAAAAATGAAAAGTTCAATGAATTAACTATAGAACAGAATAAACAAGGAGAATGTAGATGAATGCAAAGAGAGGTATGGAGAAAAATAGGGCTTAACCCTTTAGCATTCAGATTACTCAGTCAAAAGTAATGTTTCTTTATTTACCTGGTTTTGAATTAATCATGCATTATCTTGTAGGTTTGAGATTTTGATTAAGTGATTCTATATTTTGAGAATGACATTGTAGAGTTGGTATGAGAAGCCAGATATGGTTGAATATAAAACATAAAATACCTGGGCCCAGTTTAAATGAGAAAATGATAATAGAGAGGGACAGTTACAAAATGGTGGAGGATGGAGGTGAAGCTTTATTTGAGAGAGAAGGAGAGAAAAATGATTAAAACAAGCAGAAACTTACCAAAAGAATTTCTGCCCAGTCTATCGTTAGCTGATGTGTTTTGTTGGTCATTATCATATCCTCGGTCGGAACCAATATATCTTCTATCAAGTTCTCCATTTGGTCCCATATCTCTTCTTAATTCAGAGGGCATCCTGGAAATGAATCCATGAATACAAGCTGAGTAATCAATCAACATTCACCTATATACTGAGAGCCTTATGCTTACATCAACACTGACCCATACAGAGACTGGCAAACATGCCAACACTAATCCACAATACACAAAACTGAGCTGTATAGAAGAATGATGTTTATAATAATATATACTAGCAAATGTGATTATCTGTATAAAGGCATAAGATAAAACCAAAAATTAAGATTTAAAAAAACAAATTACCAATTGAATTCTTCATCATTTCGAGAACGGTTATCAATTTGTCCTTCACCTCTGACTCGTGTATTGTGAAAAGGACCCATTTCCATTCTCATCATTTCTCTTTCTTTACGGTCATCATAGCGACTTCCACCTTCCAAAGCTCTGCTGTCCCTTCTATCGTAACGTTTAATTCGTCTTCCATAATCTGTATTATACCTGAGAACGGAAATGAGAGATTAAATGAGATGTATTATATATATATATTATATATATGCAAGGAAATATTGATGACTGTTACATTAATGATGCTTATTGAGGCAGAAACATGTTCTGAACTTGCCTCTTGTTTGCAAAGAAAGCAGACTGCCTTTTCCTTAACGGTATATCAATTTCAGAGAATTCTTGATTCTTGATATTGTATCTCCTTCTCATTCAGAATCAGTAGCAATTACCAGCAGGTCTTTGTTTACCTTCTCTCAAAGCAAAGATAATTTCTATAAATCATAACTGATTTTGTATGGTATTTAGAATATTTTTATTCACTTTGCTCTCGAAATTCATGCTACTGACCACTGAGTTAAGACACACACACACACACACACACACACACACACAAGTCAGGTAACAAGAAATCAATGACAACATATTGTCTCCATTTACAACTTACCGTGATTCATCCTGGAATGGAAGTTCAAATCTAGACGAGTCACCAGAAGTCCTCATCCTGGATTGTTTATGTTCATCCCAGAGTTCTCTATCATGAAAACCACTTCGATCATGAGGTCTTTTTGCAGAATATCGCATTTCTTCAAACCTGATATTAAACAAAAAAACAGCAAAATCAAGTAATTAGCAACTGTACTAAATGACTAGCAGCTAAAAGATAAGGTAGTAAACAACTTTAACTTTTAACAATTAAGCCTTTAGTGTTTAAACTGGCCATATCCAGCTCAAATATTCTATGTTTTATATTCAAACTGGCCAGATCCAGCATCTCACACCTAACCTACATTGACATGCTAAAAATAAACAATCACATCATTGAAACCTCAAAGCTATAAGATAATGCATGATTAGCTAAAAACAATTTGAGTGAAAAATTATTACATTTAACAGAGTAATTTGAACACTAAAGGGTTAACAACCAGGACACCAGTTTTGATAATGTTGCCTCTATGTAGCCATTACACATACTAGAAACAGCACCCAAAGCTTCCTCAACTCGTCTTCAACAACCTTGAAAGAAAAACAAAATGTTGAATGCTTTGGATAAAGTAGTCCCACATTATATCTGGAAGAAAAACAAAGGTCTAAAATAGTAAAAATAAAAGTAGAATGACCATAGCTGGAACTCCTTTGATTATAGGTTTGCTCCAGCTGGGCTAACTTAGACTAGACAGAACCACCACCAATGAGTTAACACCTGCTTGACAAAAAACAAGGTAGTAAACATCCCCCAAATAAAGAATACAGATGGCATACCAATGCAGATAATGGGATTAATTCCTTGCTACTAAGTAGCTAAAGACCATCACAGTAAATGATCTCACACTAATATATAAAATTGCTTTGTAGGCTTGCAGTTGTCATCAATTATTTTATACTGATCTAGCAGACATACGATGTAAAGTATTCCCTGCAGTCACGGAATGTGAAGATTTGGCTGTTATTGCTAGCAGATCAAGCAATTACACCACATACATGCTTCCTCAGACCATCTATAAATATCATTATTATTATTATTACTAAGGCGGTGAGCTGGCAGAATCATTAGCATGCTGGCCGAAATGCTTAGCGGTATTTTACCCATCGCTCTATACTGAATTCAAATTCCACCAAGGTTGAGTTTGCCAATCATCCCTTTGGAGTTGATAAAAATAAGTACCAGTTGAAAACTGGGTTCAATGTAATCATCTCATCCTCCTCCCCCAAAATAGCTGCCCTTGTGGCAAAATTTGAAACCATTATTATTATTATCAGACTACAGTTGTGTTGAATATGATGTTGGTTAAGTAAGTCAGAGGGTACATTAGCACCACTGATTCATTGTCTTGCTTCCTCCATTATGAGATCAACGGATGAGCATTACACTTTGTTCCCACTATTAGGAAAAGTCCTACATTGCAATCATTAATCTAACAAACATGAAATTATCCAAGGGGAATAAAATATAATTCAGTCAAATAAGTGGTGTTGAAGACACGAAAAAAAACAATGAATTTATGTCATAAGCATTTAGAAACGTTGAGAGAATGTGAAATAATTTGTTCTCATCTGTACAGCCCACAGTAGATAAAGCCCACAGTATTATAAATAATAGAGTATTGTATAATAATAGTAGAGCCCACAATATTATAAATAATAACAAGTAAATATTTGCTTGTAAACATTTTTGGATAGAAAAAGGCAAAGTGTACCTGTGGGACAATGGTAGAATGTCTGTCAAATTTACAGAAGATGTAAGGTCTTGCCCAAGGGTAGCCTTTTGGCTTTTTCTAACTAAAAGGGTTCTTAACCCATTATTTACATGATGTTATTTATGACTTTAGTTCACAGTATAATAGTATAACAACATAATCTGTCTCACTCACCGTAACAACTCAGCAGAACGCATCTCTTCTTCATGCCTTTCCATTTCCAAAAGTTCTTTTTCCATCCTGAATTTCTCCTTCTCAAGTTTCATTTTCTCCAGTTTCATTCTCTCTAATCTGAAAAGTGTGAAAGAATTTAAAGATACCATAAAAAATTAGGTTTACTTAGCCAGAGGGGAAGCAGATGAGAAAAACTTTGCTAATGTTCAGCATCATGAGGGCCAAAGATTTGAAGTGTTTCGTATTGCAAGACAGTGTGCGAGAGAGAACGGTGATGTCATAGGAGAGAAATGTGTCTGCATGGATGATGGTTCACCTGCATTTGAATATATCTTACATATTTTGATCTTTAATTTTTTTTTTATATACTAAATATTTACCTTCTTTTACCATTCATTTAAAATGACATATTACCAACTTTTGTAACAAAATTCCAAATTCCTCATAAGCCACAATTACGATCTAAAAAATCTTTAAAATGGTTTTATGGCTTATAAAAGGAAGTGCAGTACCCAAGGTGTGTTTTTTCAGAGTCTCCAAGACTGATTGGAAGAAGGGAAAAAGTTATCCTTAGATTAGAGACTTGGGATCTATTTTAAAACGGGGACGCCAGTATTTTCTTAACGAAACACTAACGAAACACTTTGAAACTTGGGACACTGGTAGAATGTGTCATATAAAACATCTTTTACTCTTAGTCTTCTTAACAAAAAAAAGGAATTCGCAAGTTATTCCATGTTAAAGTTGTCATATTTCTGTAATTTCAACCAATCACTGACGTCTATTCAGCTGAATAAGAGTTACTGCTGGGCGGTCATAAAAATGTTATTCCCTGTGACATATTTCATCCGGTTTAATCGTAATTTATACGCATATATTGTTTATATAATAAATTACGCTGTGCGTATCTATGTGTGTAACAATTTTAGAGTTCGGATTCTAGAGTTAAGGTTAGGGTTAGGGTTAGGGTTAGAGTTAGGGGATTAATACGATATACACCGTTACAGCGCTAACTGTTTTCACCTGAATAGACGTCAGTGATTAGTAGAAATTATCGAAATAAGACAATTTTTTAAATGAAATAAATTCGAATACAAAAATATTTTTCTGTTCTATAACACAAAATAGATAAGTATACGAAGTTTGAAAGTCTTTCCGTACCAAAAACACTACATAAAACATAAATGAAAACTGGCGCCCCCGTTTTAAAATAGATCTGAGACTTGACTGAAAGCTTAAAAAAGTGTGTACTCTGCTAAAGTCACCCAAGGACCGGATGTGCTCTTAAACAAGACAACAAAACAATTCTATCACCAAAAACAGGAATGGGCCTTCAGACAGCTTTTAACATAGTTTCCATCAATCAAAGCATTGGTCAACCTAAGACTATGATAGAAAACACCTGTCCAATGTGATGCACAATGACACTGAATTTGATATCATGTAGACGTGAAGTAAACTTCTTACCCACACAATCATGCTGTCCTGTCTTAAACAGTTTAACCCTTTCGTTACTGTATTTATTTTGAGATGCTCTGTGTTTCTTTCAATTACTTTAAATATAACAAAGAATTTAGTAAAATAACTTAGTTATCATTCAGCTAGTGTTAGGAACATAAATTGTGACTAAGTTTTGGTGGAAGATTTTAAATTCAAAACTTATGGAAACAAGACATTTGTACTCAGAGCCAGAGCCGGTTTCAGCCGGGTTGGTAATGAAAGGGTTAAATGTGAATGCACTTTTAACAAACCTAATCTTCTCTCTAACTTTGTTCAATCTTATGACCTCCTCCTTCAGTTTCTGCAACAGTAACAACATAATCTGTCTCACTCACCGCAACATCTCAGCATAACGCATCTCTACATCACGATTTTCCATTTCAAGAAGTTCTTTTTCCATTCTGGATCTTAATAATTTCTCTTTTTCTAGCTTCATTTTCTCCAGTTTCATTCTCTCCAACCTGAAAAGTGTGAAAGAATATAAAAATAACATTAAGAATACAAACAGAAAAAAATGAAAATCCCTACCTACACACACCAACTTCTATGTACCCTGAC
The DNA here is from genome assembly GCF_046866305.1 of Octopus bimaculoides. Classification (NCBI taxonomy): domain Eukaryota; kingdom Metazoa; phylum Mollusca; class Cephalopoda; order Octopoda; family Octopodidae; genus Octopus; species Octopus bimaculoides. The sequence goes on from NC_142943.1 coordinate 11,632,946, forward strand.
ACATGTTATTCTACAAGAATACCCAAGAGATATTCTTTTGAGTCCAGGTGAAATTACGTATTCATCCAAATGTCACTAAACGAAGCTTAAATATTAGGGATGTCTAATGACAGTGAGGAATCTACACAGAAACTATAAAGGTAAGTAGAATAGAGAATAGCTTCATGATTCAGAATATTTAAGGGATAAAGATAAAATACAAATACATTTTATCACTTGTAAAAGTGTAGTGTGTCAGAAGGACAAAATGATCAGAATACTAACGTCATTGTGAGCTGGACAAAAACACATAAATTTTCACTTAACATTCACATAACACTTAAATAAGTACCATGAGGAGGTATTATATAACATACTACCATTTAGAAAAAATACATAGATAATATAGTCCGATAGATAGCCTTGAAAAGAAGAATGGTTACAGCCTTTGATTATAGGACAGCATGATAACTAAACAATAACACAAAGAACAGTTCATCACAAGAATCAAGGAACTGTTTATTTGACAACCATTTTTTAAACTTTCACTGCTAAGTTCAATTCTTCCTTCGGCTTTGAAAGGATATTGAGGAAAATTCCTCCAAATATCTCAGCTCAGCCTCTCTTTGTCCCAAAAGAGAATTAAAAAATTACAATGGTCCAACTGGGTTATCAGATCTTAAAACTAAAAATATCAAAAGATTGCTAAAACAATTTGAGCAAAGAATATAAATAATAAATATATCACTAAATTCATCTTACATATTCTGATCTTTAATTTTCTTCTCATATATACTGATTATCTTTCTTCTTTTCCCATTCATTTAAAATAACTTGTGATCAAATTCCATATTCCAGACATGCCACAAATACTGTCTAAGAGATCTTTGAAATATTTTTAAAGTTTCATCAGAAGAGAAAGAGCAGTAATTAAAGTGCTTTCTTGGGGTGTCCAAGACTATTAGGAGACAGGAAGAACTTATCCTTAGATTAGAGATCCATCTTGGAAGCTTGAAAGAGTGTGTACTCTGCTAAAGGCCTGCAAGAACCAGATGTGGCACTAAACCAGGTGACAGAAATATTCTGTCACAAAAACTGGAATAGACCCTCAGACAAGGTTTAATGTTTCTATCTACAAAATTTCACTGACAAAGCATTGGTCAACTTGAGCTTATGATACAAGACACTTGCTCGATGTGCTGCACATTGAACCTGAAACAATGATATTGTTAAATAAATTTAACCATACAGTGATGGAATCCAACATTAAACAATCATAATTTTAGTGGAATTTCAAATAACCTTAACTGCTTCCGCACCATGTCCAATCTTATGGCCTCCTCCTCCTCCTGTTTTTTCCCCACATTTTTCTGAAGCTTTAAAGCTGACGGATGTTGCTGTGGCCGACCTTTCTCCTGTGCTTTAAAGTCCAGTTTCCTCTGAAGTGCATTCTCCAGTCTTCTTTCCTTCAACAAATTTGGTGGAAATTTTATTTTTATTTTCAAAAATGGAAAAGGAAATGAAAACGATTTTCAAGTAGCAAAGAATAAAACAACAATATAAAATGCTTTACCCCCCCGCCATAAAAATGAACTGATCCTACAGAACAAGTGCATGTGTGTGTGTGTGTATGTGTATATATATATATATATATATATATATATATATCATCATCATCATCATCATCATCGTTTAACGTCCGCTTTCCATGCTAGCATGGGTTGGACGATTTGACTGAGGACTGGTGAAACCGGATGGCAACACCAGGCTCCAGTCTGATTTGGCAGAGTTTCTACAGCTGGATGCCCTTCCTAACGCCAACCACTATATCTTACAAGTGTATAAATTTTAAGAAGCTTGTGATTTTGCCTTGAATTTATTTTGCACTGTTCCAGCGTTGCCCACGAATTTTATATATGTAATAGCACTTCCATATTCTGTCTCATTCACACATGCACACACACAACTTTCTCTCTGTCTCTACACCACCCATTCCTATTTCACTAAGGAAATATATTTATTTTTTTCACTTTTGTCTCTATATTTTTATCATTTACCGACACACTGCCCACAGCTGAATCTATTAAAAGGGGAAGAGGAACTGACAAAGCTGATCACATATTCTTAATTCAACAGGCTTATAAACAAAACAATGAATTGAGGATGTCTCACCCTTTCAACTGTTAATCTCATACCATTCACTCGAGTTTTATTCAGCCTCATTATACATTCCAAAGCTTCAGCCTCAGTTGACATAGTAACAAAAGCATGACATCGACCGCTACGTTTGTAATACTTTGTAACCTTTTGGCAATCCTCAACCTAATAAAAAATAAAGAATTAAAATTTCATACATGAAAAATTCAGTCTGTATTCAGCTTCATAGTCTGTAGCAGCAGTATCACCCTCATTTAACAACATATCAATTCTGAATTGTTATTAGAACGACACTGCAGATTTAAGTAAAACTCACTTCAAGAAGCACAAGAAGGAAATAGGGGGATTATTAATAAATGACATTTATCGAAAGACATAAAACACATTTCATTCAACATACCTTGCCATGCTTGCTTAAAATTGAGACTAGGCCTTTAGTAGAGATATTTACAGGAAAGCCACAGATCCACAGATTCCGATTGGTTTGGTTGTTTCCTATTAATATAAGAATGCATCAATAAAAAACAAAAAGATGATGAGGAAATGCAACCCAGTAAGGTCAGGATTTCAAGTAATTCAAAGAAAAGCAAGAAGCTTAGAAAGTAAGAAAAGAGAATTTGAGAAAACATGCAAAAGAAAAAAAAAATTACCTTTTTTTGGAGATTTGGGCTTAGAAACCAAAGAACTGTAACAATAAAAGAATCATTTAGAAATAGCATCATCATCATCATCATCATCAACAGTGAATTTTAAAGGACTGTAATGGATTATAATTTCAACATTGATGCAAGTGAAAACTGGCAAACCTACACATTACAACTTTACATTAATGTGCTTGATCTAAATAAATATGCTGAAATATACATATTGAAATAAATAAATATATATGTAGTATATAGCTGTGTGTGTGTGTGTGTGTGTGTGTGTATATATATATATATATATATATATATATATATGTATATATATACACACACACACACATATATATACACATACACATATGTATATACACACACACATGTATATATACACATACATATATACATACATACACACACATGCATATATATACATATACACACATACATATATACACACACACACACATATACACACAAATATACACATACATACGCACACATACATACACACACACAGATATCTTGACAAGTTTAGGTCAATTATGGCCCAGGCTATGTTGTACTTACTTGTACTACCACAGTACAATCATTAAAGTATATTTTTATGCTTTCTGAAGACTAGGGAGATGTCTACCATATTGTTAGTAGTTTGGAATTCAACGCAACACTCAAACCAGATATATGCACACACACACACACACACATTCTGTTTTAAAATAACTCACGATTAGCCACAAGAGGACGCTTGAAGACAAGTTAGCTTAAGGTTCAAGAAAATCTGTCCCCTTTGGCAGTTGTAGACCTCACTTTCAGCAAAGGTATCAACATCTTTTACCAAGAAGTAAGATCATTTAACTAATGACATCTTTGAATCAAAGCAGTGGGAAAGATGACATGAAAACCAACCTCTTCGACTTTACATCTTTATCATCTTTCTTTTCATCAGCCTTCTTCTCAGTTTGCCCTCCTTCGTTTTTACCTTTAGCCCTTTCTTCAACTTTGCTTCCATCTGTTTTCTTCACTTCAGTTTTGCCACTCACTTTGTCCTTTGATGCATTGTCCGTTTTTGCTTTATTATTTGTCTTTGATGACACAATATCAGCAACTAAATCATTCTGCGTATCATCAACATGCAGAATCAATGATTCGTTTTCTTCACTCTTTCGAGCGATCGATGTGTCCATGTTGATTGTGTCTTCTAATGTTAATGGAGCTAAGCAAGGAACACTGGTGGGGGTTGGAGGTAAACTGTCTGAGAGAGATGCAAAGACCACTTCATCTTTAAGTTCATTAGAATTTAGTGGTAGAGTGGCAATTCTCACACGGGCTGATGAAGACTTTTCGCTATTTTCTTCTTTTATATTATTCTCTGTTGATGAAGACGACTGTTCTGGCGGTGCTACAGAAAGTTAATTTAGAATGAAATAGTTGAAATAAAGAATGCAAATAAGAAAACATTACTAATAAAAGCTTTTAGTCTAGTAATCCTACAGGATCAACAGGCTATAAGCTCTAAAGCTGAAATATGGATAATAATTATATTTCACATAGAAACTCTTGTGTCAAATTTTCACTCCATATGTCTTCAGTGGTATTGCTCTCAATACACATACAAAAGTTATTTGGACAGATCAAAGTATACCACTTGTACAATGGCAAGCAATTTGATCAGAGACATAATAAAATAACTGTGCTAAGGTTTGAAACTCATCACCAAGTCATCAGTTGTTCAGAAACCTAACTTCTCAATCAAACTTCATGTAAATTATATTACATTACTTTCCATTGAACCAGAAGGAATAGAGTATTCTGTAGCATTAAATGGATGAGAGTTGAATGAGCCCCTGAACAGGATGTCAGTCAGTTGCCAGCCAGATTTGTAGATGTTGAGCTTTTCTCTACATCTAGATGAACTGAGGCCCATAAAAGTGTCCTGCTCAAATATAATGAAATACTCAAAGGACGAGCTGGTCTTCTAATGAATTCTCATTGAAGCTATTTTGCATCTCGACATAAGAATGCAAATACACAAACACACACATAATTGAGTGGCACATCTAATCAGTCACAAGCGTATGAACCACGTCTCTATATAATATTTTGATGCACCGATTTCTACTGAACTTTCTCTTTTGCAGTTGCACACTTTGTTACAAGGCACAGATGGAGTTGTTCTCCAGTGAAGCGCTGTTACAAGACACAACTAAGACCTAGCCTCATGCACAATACCTTAGGAGAACAGCCTAATTGCTGACAAATTCACACACAGTCACTGACTCCCCAGCTGTGGATCAAAGTAGTGGTTAACGGAGAGCAATGAATCAAGATTTCTTCCCTTTATTTCCAGTTTTCAACGTCCTTTGAGTAAACTGGAACAATTTTTTTTAAAACAAACATACATATATGTACAAAAGATATGTTTACACTTTGTAAGGTGCACCAGGTATTTGTGAACACAACTTAAGCAAGCCACAAATAGAAGATAACCTAAAGTAAAGTATGAGGCATAGGCCAGTTTTTAATTTTTTTCTTTTCATTTCTCTTTCAAACCTAATGACAGCATCGACATGGCAGATTCCAATCTGACACAGGGAATGAAAAGACATGCCATTCTGGTGGCTCTAGCTGCCAATCACAGTGATTCAAACATTGCCAGCTTCTTGAATGTAGCCAGATCACTCACAGTCAGGACCAGTGAAGAGATAGAGGTTTCTATCTGGGATGCGTCTTCTGTGGCCTAGAGAAATAAGCATTCTCAATGGTCTCACATGGTCAGGATAGCCAATTTCGTCCAACTAGTCCAAGATATTGTCACTGACAACCACAGTATGTCAATGAGGTTCATTGCCAAGCAGCTCAATGTAAGTAAGTCCGGTCTCTTGTGTAGTCCAACATGATGAGGAAAGGGCAAGTCATGTGTGGCAAGACCCAGGAGAACCAAGTTATTCAGTCAAAGTGCTCGCAGAACAAACTCAAGCACCCCAAGAAACTTGTTGTGTTCTGCGTCGTCTCCAGTGAAATAAACTTTGACCAAGAACAGAAGGTCAACAGAAGGAATAACAAGTACCCATGTGCAGCCTCTACAGACAAATCCATGGTGACGCACACCAAGTTCCCATCATCTCTGATGGTCTTAGGGATTGTGAACAAGAGCTATGTTATTCCACCTTGCTTCTTTTTGCAGGGGCTCTCTGAGCCTATGTCACCATCTTCATCAAGCTGATGGACCCAGTGGTTAAGCCTTGAATGGAGTGGGTTGGCCAAGGGAAGACCGTGCATGTTTCTGCTACTTTCCACATGGCCTTCACAATACAGGAGTGGCTGGTTGATTTTTCCCAAAATGTGATATCCAAGCTCCACTGATATGAACCTCCAACACTGCTACTACATCTGGGATGTCATCAAGAGGGAGACCAGCCAGCAGCTCCACAACATCAAGGACTCATTGAAGGCCACCATCGCCGATGTGACAGGCAGCATTAATGAGAACCACCTGATTCTGGCATCCAGTCGCTTCCATGGCCGCATTGAAACCGTCATTGTGAATGAGGGTAGTTTTACTAAACAATCTGTTTCTTTAATAAATCTAATCGAATATATGTGCCATTTTCCTAGTAATATATTTTGCCGCTTTAATATCTTTCTTTTCCCTCATATTTTACTTGGTTCTCAAACATGAATGCATACACACACATACACACAATGCATAAAATTTCATATATATATATATAAACACAATCCCTGATACAATTTGTTACACAAGTGCATAAGCCACTGTCAGACATCTGAACAGAAACTACAGCATTGCATCTGCTGTCAAACAAGAAGCTTCCAATTATACTGGAACTGTGGACTGCAGCCCAAGTACACATTCTGGGATAGGCTACACCTTTCGTTAGTATTTGCTGAGGATCCTCTGCAGCATTAAAAGACAGTCATATCAGTTGATCATGCCATTCACATGAAATGTCTCATCTGACCAAAATATCTGAACAACAAAGCAGAGACCACTGCACAAGTACATCAACATTTCCTGGCAGAATTGAGCCTTAGTTACTGTGATGTAACGTAATTAACTCATATTTCTGAAAATAAAAATGTTTGCAGTTAAACTTCGTATGCAAACATTTATATGATATTATAAACTTTATGTGCAAACATTGATATGGTATATAAATAATACCATTTATATGGTATCATTTAAAGTAAATTTAACTGATTATCACAATTTAACTCAATAATTATAATAAACTTAATGTACAACTTATAACAAACCCTATATATTCAAAATTACTAACATTCTAAACATTGAGAAGTTTCAAAATTTCTGAATCTATGTAACACCAATTACATTTATAGATAATATTCAGAAATATTTGTCAACTAACTATTACCTTCAGTGTACAAATTCTACACAAGTACAGTTATTTGTAAATAAATATCGACTCGGAAAAATTTGTATGTGATACTCCATCATATAGCATAAAGAAAGAAAATGTAGCCATTCTTTTACCTAAAGCTATACATACACTCACATTAAATATATTGAAGCACAAGAGCCAGAATTAATTATCTTTAAGGGAACTTCACCACTGCACTGCAAATATGCAACACTAATTACAGTCATTTTAAGTTTTGCAATAAAATTAATAATTTGTGGCTCCAGAAACACAAAATGAACCACAAACTCGTTGTAAGCTAACAGTTCAGCAAACTACAATTGTCTCTTAAAATTAAACTGTACAAACCAATTTTCAATGCTAAAGACAATGGCAGAGAGAAAGTAAACATTCTTCAAATAACACCATATACCAGATTAGTAGTTGACTACCATATATCGAACCAATATAACTCATTCTAAACTAAAACTTCATATAAACTGTACATAGCCCTTTAGCATTCAGATTATTCAGTCAAATGTAATGCTTATTTATTCACATTGTTTTGAATTAATCCTGCATTATCTCGTAGCTTCAAGATTTCCATGATGTGTTAGTTTATTTATACAATGACATTGTATAGTAAGTGTGAAAAGCCAAATCTTGCCAATTTGAATATAAAACGTAGAATATTTCAGCTGGATATGGCTAGTTTAAATGCTAAAGGCTTAATACAAACCTTTATGAGCAACATGTATATCACTGGCAAAATGATAGTAGAGCTGCACTTTGTTATTTTCATTGAGACAATAAAACAACTGATATAAGGTCAATCTAAGTATACAATAAACAGGCTATTTTAGGAAATTTAAAGCAAGTGAATTACATACCTGTGGTATCCTTTAATGCATCATCAGATTGTTCCTGGAAAGTGAAGAAAAAAAATAACTGATATGACTAATAGCAACAAATGAAAGAAAACACATACAGTAGCAGTACATTTTTCATTTTTACTTTCATTCATATTATGTCAAATTGCTTATCTTTATATGTAATATAATTGTGAATCAAGATATGTGTATATGTGAATCAAGATGTTTTTATGTTTCAAGAATTTTAAGTGGAATTTATAATTGGTCAACTGTGATAGATATAGGAAACTGTTGAATTTCAAGTAAAATAATCTTCATATTAATGAAATCATACCATATCTAACACTAATTATCAATTATGAAATGAAAGTAATAACTTGCACTAAAACAAGGAGTGCAATATAGTTAGTAGAACAATGTAAAAGGTGTAGTAAATTTTAATTACCTGTAGAACAGTTCCAGTGTCTTTGTTCGTATCTGAAGAAGAGATAGGTAGTTCCTCTTTAAACTGGTCTTTATCTAAGGTGTTATCTGCCAACATATCTGATGGTTTGGTATCACTTGAAAGCAGTCGATCCTCAGTAAGGTCTCCCACAGAAGTTTTGTCAGGGATCAAAGAATATCCATCTGGATTGGTGGTGTTTAAGAAGACATCTGTTAATGCCACATCAGACGTCTCCGATTCTTTCTGAAAATTAAAATAAAACACGTTTCTGTTACCCCTCAACACTGAATCATCCTATATTTATCCTTTGCTCACTGTAATATCCATTAGTACCTTATTCTTATTGAATGCTTAAATTATTGCTGTATTCCATTTTTTACTATAATGATTTTTATCCTATTATTATAGAATAATAGTACTTTCTTCTTTGCGATTCACAGTGATTATTGCTGTGCTACAGGTAAAGCTCTTTTCAGTTATGAAATTCAATTGTTGTTAATGACCACAGTACGTCTGTGTACTTCACTGGTCTTTTTCATGGATAGCATTATCAAACTGACATTGAAATTCTAACACTAAAGTAAACTAAGTGAACACATCACAGTAGAGTATGATCACCAGGAGAGATCCAGTGTTCCTGAATCCTAGCAGTTTTATCAACTTTGCAGGTTAAGCATTAAAAAGGAACAAGATTATTTCCTAATATGTGCAATGATTCTGTTTTTCTTGAATTAATAAAAAATATCATGTACCCAGTGAAGTATGTTTCTCAGTGTTTTATTCATGGAAACAACAGAGGCTTGTCATGAGCTGTTTAGGTAATGTGTGGTTGATGCCAAAGTAGAGAAGATAAATTAAGAGTGGCATTATAGGCACCTGATGAGTGGAGTTGGTAAATAAAAACTGAAACAAGCCCATCATACATACACATTTGTGTATACTACAATCTGTCAAGAAGCACACAGTTTCTGTTTATCAGATTCGTTTACAAAGCATTGGACAGCCTGGGGTTCTAGTAGAGGACACTGGCCAAATATGCCATGTAAGAAGGCTGAACCTGAATCCACATGTCGCAAAGTAAGCCTCTTAATCACACAATAGATTTTTGTTTTTCAGCCAGAGTAACACCTCCGAAAAATAGTATACTAAACAGTGACAAGTGGAAAATACATAGAAGACAATAAATTATCTATAAAAATATGACAAAATTCACCAACCTCATCCATGTTGTCTGTATAAGTTTGTTTTCTGGAAATAAAAAAATAATTCAACATCAGAACAGTAATTTCAGTGGATTAAAAACACTACATTACATAATACTGTTACGCACATCTAACAAGTTTAAAATTCAGTTTCACACACCTGAATACGAGAACATTGTATTACATATTAACTAGTTAAAAAAGCACGAAACAAAGTTGCTGTTTTATATCCAATTGTCACATTAACAATGGCAGAAAGGGTTTTAATGCACTTCTTGTTCATAAAATATATTACTGTCAAATGAGAATGGAACTTGTCAGCTCAGTAGACGGAGACAACACAGTTTGCTAAAGTGAACAACACATTTAATTCATTTAGCATCTGAAATAAAATTATCAGGATTGATACATCTCCCAGTGTGACCAGCAACACTCTAGCTAAAATAATCATCATTCATCATTAACTTTTAACAGAACTGGTTGTTATATGATGATGGGAAATAAACAAAGAGACTCGCAAGCACACAGGATTCCTGAAGGAGTCTGACATTGACCAAACATTCGATTTCCTCGAAGATATTAAGTCATCGAAGCACTGGAGAGATGATGAAAATCTACAAGGACTAACTCTGAGAAAGTACAATAACTGAAGTATAAAAAAACCTTGATGGAACTCAACTGCCTCAAGCTTTTTGTAATAGTTGCTCAAGGTTTGCTATCTTGGATGAAAAGATGAACTTGAAAGCTTGGTCAGTAATTGGGGCTCCAAAAACGGAACCACACTGATGAGGGAGGAACCGCAATAGAGGGGAAGGAATCTGTAAATAGGTTAACAGACTGCTGATGTGAAGCTGAATGCAAACCAGAGCTTGCATTTGGAACTGTTGATGCTAAGGCCTCCACGAGTTCCTCAATCACCATCCTCACAGTTGCAAGAATCTTGTCAGGAGGGCCCCCAAACAATCATCGTCAAAATACCAGACATGATCCTACAACGTCTATCTAGCGCGAATGCGCAAAACGTGTATGACGGTTTTTTAAAACAAAGTAAATAATTTTTTTTTAAACTAAATAATTTTTTTGGCGATCTTTCGATAGATCGCCAATAAACTTTCAAAACTCCCGGTGAAAACAGAAAAATCCAACTTATGTGGGTGAGCTTGTTTCGAAACTCCGCCATTACACATCAGTCTTTCGCTTTCCGTTTACAACTGATTCTATATATTCCATTAGATTCCCGTAAATGGTGAGATGGGGCTGATTACCAGTAGATATATAACGAAGTAGTACTTAGTAACAAATAATCAGTTATGCTTTTATAAAATATAAACAAGTCATTATAGCGGTTTGTGTTTAAAATGGCTACAATGACTTTCCCCACAATGAAACCATAATTTTCTTCTAATATTCCTATGTTAGTTTGACATTTTTACACGATTTTTGAAGATTCACGAAACCCAAACACTATTATATCTATTATATGCTACTATGCCTTTATATCTGTATTATATATAAACACCGTCGCTGATTAACATGTCTCCTACCTTTTTCCACTCCAGTCTTGTCCAGACCTCGTTTTTCCAGTTCACTGCGAAGATCCACAACCCTGAGATCTGTTAACTTATCACAGACCAGGGTATGATTTATTATATATAAGTGACTGACGAGAGTTGTTGATCCCCTGATATCACGTTGAAGCAAAACTTAAGGACGCAATTAATAGTTTCAATATTTATTTACACAAGTTAGCTCCCCTTCTAGTTGAAACTGCCTCTTTTGTTGTAGCCACCAGATGGCACATTATGACATGACCCTCACATTACTGTGTCTTTGACCTTTATGCTTTATAACAAAATCAATTCTTGCTCATATTTCAGTCAAGACTCACCTTAGGGAACTCCGCGTTCTTAAATCTTGTATAACATAAGCACGTATCTTCTATTATAGCCTGGGCCAACTAAAGCCGCACCATATGTATCTGTGTGACGTTTTTTTTCTCTTTTGTTTTTAGTTTTTCTACTCCGGCTTGACAACCGGTGATTTGTTTACGTCCCCTCTAACTTATTGGGTCAGCAAAATTGCTATACGATAAGCATAAGATTTAAAAAATAGGTACTCGGGTCGATTTGTTCAACTAAACTCTTCAATGTGATGTCCCAGCATGTCTGGAGTAAGTAAAAGATATAAGTTAGAAAAACTACTCTTGTAAAAATAACTATTTTTAAACACAAAGCGGAGCCTGGCTCGAGTTCAAATCCTTTCCATTCTGGAGCCGACGGGACTATGCAGAAGTTATGGGAAGAGACCAGATAGTCTTATTGTTTGCCTCATCTAGGACGTGACAGGTAGTGACTCCTTTGTTCATACCCACATAATGGATGCTGCGGTAAATGGGAGGGTCACTGCTTCCGTAGCCGAACGGAACAAAATCCTTAAGTATCGGGACTTGTCGGTGAATATCTTATTCCAGCCTGAGGTGTTTGAGACATTTGGAGGGGCTAGACCGTTAACAACGAAGTTCTTGGTTATCGTTGGCGACTCGCCTTACCGTCGTGATGTTAGGTGATGCCGGTGAGAGTGGTTGGCTGTTCTGATGACTTAGCTTCGCCATCGCCCGCGCTAATTCCGTGAGTGTGTTGGCTTGCATCAGTAAGTTCCGTTGAACCTTGTAGTGTGCGACCAATAGGAGCACCTAGTGTTGAATTGGTGTTTTATACTTTCTTTCTTTCTCGTTTTCTGGCTTTTTTCTTTCTTTGGTTTTGTATTATATATGTAATTATATATAGTGTTATATATGTAATTACTAAATTCAAATCATGATTTTCATGGAATATTTATGAAATAAAAAAGGTTTAGTATATATTTGAAGAGAAATACATGGATATTAATAAGAATGCTGTAGAGCACATACTCATCACAAAAACTGACTGTTGCTGTGTGATGGAAGAGGTGGGGACCCCAACTTCTCTCTCTCACCCATAATATCATCAAGAGCAGCATCTGTTTTAGGGATGAAGAACTTATCCAAAGGTGTTTGCAGTTACAGCACTCCATCTCTTTGTATAGCTAGTGTAGGACTGGAATCCTTAATGGACTCTTCTTGTAAATTACAAGTTTGCGTAATGTCAAATAAACATGTTTTTAATTTTTCTCAATAATTTAATAAAATAACGAAAGTGTAAGTTACGAATGGACATGCAGAATTAAGTAGAGAGAAACAAATAACGCCAGGTTTATTCAATATTTTAATGGACCTCCTTTAGAATGAGCTGCATCTACTCTTATGGGCAGAGATTCCACCAACTTTTGGCACATTTTCCTATTTCATCATCTCTATACCACACTTGAATGAAGGATTGAATGTTTCTACTTGTTTCATTCGAGACCGTAGTGACTATACGGTTTAAAAAAAATTTTTTTTATATATACTCCAGTGGTTTTCGATGGGCTTTAAATTTGGTTAAGATGGAGGTCAAAGATGCAGTGTTACATCATGTTGACAAAGGGAATCCATTGAATGCTTGCCAACAGGAATTGGGGCGTTATCTTGCTGAAAAATGCTGCCACAGTTTGGAAATTAGTCGATGCTGTCTTTTATGCAATGCTCACAATGAAGTTTTCCTTCAATAACATGACTACATCCAGTTCCCCCATAGAAAAATAAAAGCCCAGATCATTATTGCGCTGGATGTTTTAGCGTTTTTAAGAAATGGTCCTGTGTTAGAGAATGACCATCTACTAATCAAACAAAATTTGGGCAATCATCTATAATCTGAATCATTGTCTCGTCGCCAAAAATGACCGTTTTCCGGTGTTTAAGTACTCTGTCATAGTGTATGGATATCTTACTTATTAAGAAGTAGATAGTTTAGCAGCTTTAAAGCACAGGCGCCTGCTGTACAATCCGTAAAGAAACATCAGCTTCTTGCCAAAATTGTTTGTATTGATTAATAATATAGAAAGAAATAAAGACATGAGGAATTGTTGGCACTCCGTCGAGGGTTCCAGTTGATCCGATCAACGGAACAGCCTGCTCGTGAAATTAACGTGCAAGTGGCTGAGCACTCCACAGACACGTGTACCCTTAACGTAGTTCTCAGGGGTATTCAGCGTGACACAATGTGACAAGGCTAGACCTTTGAAATACAGGCACAACAGAAACAGGAAGAAAGAGTGAAAGAAAGTTGTGGTGGAAGAGTACAGCAGGGTTCGGTACCATCCCCTGCCGGCGCCTTGTGGAGCTTTAGGTGTTTTCGCTCAATAAACACTCACAACGCCCGGTCTGGGAATCGAAACCACGATCCTGTGACCGCTAGTCCGCTACCCTAACCACTGGGCCATTGCGCCTCCACTGAGACATGAGGAATACACACAGAATAAATAAAAATAACAAACATAATACTTGGTGTGTTTTATAGTGAATAAAATTTATTTCTCCATATATTAAATTCTATGTGGTCTCTCTCACTTCTTTATTACATTCTGTGGTTGCTCTTCTTCCCCTCTCCCCCCACTTTCATGAATACAATATATCTGGGCTCCGACCCCTCCTTTTTCATTAATATATTCAACTGTGGGAAGTGTGTGTCGGGAATAACAGTAATAAAATATAGCAACAAATATGAAGGAAATAAATATATTAAGACAGTAATGTTGGAGTAGAGTGAAGATAGGGAGAAGGCAGTACGTATATATATATATATATATATATATATATTTATGTGTGTGTGTCTGTGTGTGTGCATGCGTTAAAATATGGAAGGGCAGAAATATGATTGGATGTCCAAGAACCAAGCACTACGTGACAAATGGAATGCAGGATGTGGATGATATATTGGCTGGGGGGCAGGGTTTTATTATCTGTCTGAGACACCCTCAGCCCCTCCAAATCAAACACTTCAACATGACTCAGACCTCAGTCCTCAATTTGGATTTCACATAGATCCCATAATATTATAAGCATCAAAACGAGGCTCTTGCATACGTCCACTCATATTACTACCACCACCACCACCACCGCCACTGCCACCACTACTACCACCACCATGTGTAACCATCATGATCCTACTGTGTGACTGAGTGTTGCCAAACATATTACCAGGTCCCATGTTCTGTCCCATCCCCCCACTGTTACCAGGTCTACTATTGTCAACAAATGCCCCACTGGCATCACGCCCCGTTTTGTCCATGGGGTTACTAAGCCACGGTTCGTTGGATTGGTCCATGTCTCCATGCATGTGGGACCAGTTGTCCACTTTCCTATCAACACTGCCAGAACCCCAAGGAGGTCTCTGGTCAGGTCCACCACCTAGAAGGAAGAAAACATAGAAAATGTATTAATAAATACACGAATATGAAAAATAAAGCGTGAAAGGAATTGATGTCAAAATAAAATGAAGAGAATATTGATGAAAAGAAAAGACAAAAGAGATATGGAGAAGAACAGGGCTTAATCCTTTAGCATTCAGATTACTCTGTTGAAAGTAATGTTTTTTCATTCACATTGTTTTGAATTAGTCATGCATTATCTTATAGCTTCAAGATTTTAATGAAGTGATTGTTTATTTTGAGAATGACACTGTAGGGGAGGTATGAGAGGTCAGATCTTGTATAGAAAACAGGTAAAATATTTGGTCTCAATGCAGCAAGTTTAAATCTTAAAGTGTTAAAGGAGGAAAATGGGAGAGGGGCAGTAAGAGAAAGGTGGAGGAAGGGTGTGAAATTGTATTCACAAGGCATGACTGTAGAGTAACAAGCTTGATTCTCAGCCACATGGACCTGGGTACAGTCCCACCGGGTGGCACCTTGGGCAAGTGTGTTCTACTATTGCCTCAAGCTGACCAATGCCCTGTGGGTAGATATGGCAGAGAAAAACTGAAAGACCATCAACCGTATGTGTGTCTTTGTCTCCCACTAGCATTTGACAACCAGTGTTGGTGTGTTCACATCCCTGTAATTCAATGGTTTGGCAAATTTCAAATTTTGACACAGGGGCAGCAAAATTAGAAGTGGGAGTAAATCGATTATATCAACCCTAGTGCTTAACTGATACTTATTTTATTGGCCCTGAAAGAATGGAAGTCAAACTCAACTTCAGTGGAATGTGAACTCAGAACATCAAAATAGACTAAATAACATTAATGAATTTTGCTCAGCCTTCTAACAATTCTGTCAGCTCAGTGCCTAAGTGAGAGATAAATATTACCTTTTGGTATTAATACCACTTCTGTTGCTCTTTATTATTTTTTGCTAATCCCACTGGCTATTTGCAAGGGAGAATTTGACTGCTATGTCTAGCTGGACGTCTGCCATTGAGAAGCTCAAGGAAGAGCAACATCATGTGACCTGACAGTTGCAGCAGATGCATTGGAAGATTATTACCTGCCAGTGATATAAACATGGGTGCCTATATGAGAGTTCCTCATTTGAAAGAATAATTACTAGGCAGGGAAAAGAGTACTGCATTAATATTCCTGATGGCAGTGCCATGGCATCTGCAGTCTAATGATTGGAATAAGGAAGATAAAAGAAGGGGAGAGAGAACCCAACAAAATAACAAGGGGAAACTTACCAACAGAATTTCTCACCCTGCCCAATCTATCGTGAGCTGATAAATTTCGTCGATCATTATCACGTCCTCGATCGGGACCAACATATCTTCGATCAGGCTCTCCATTTGGTCCCATATCTCTTCTTAATTCAAAGGGCATCCTGGAAGTAAAAAAAAAAAATCAGATACAAAATTAGCAAATTACTTTGTAACATTGGCGTTTAAAACTTTGTGTAAGGGACAATGTATACAGGCTGATCAATCAATCAACATTCACCTCAGGTGGTGCTATTATTTTTTTATTTCTTTATTTCTTATTTCTTTACTGCCCACAAGGGGCTATACACAGAGGAGACAAACAAGGACAGACAAACGGATTAAGTCGATCATATCGACCCCAGTGCATAACTGGTACTTATTTAATCGACCTCGAAAGGATGAAAGGCAAAGTCGACCTCGGCGGAATTTGAACTCAGAACGTAGCGGCAGACGAAATACCGCTAAGCATTTCGCCAGGTGGTGCTATTATGTTAGATCAATCACTGGTCGAAACATATCTCAGTTTATAAAAGATTGTTTACACCAACACTGACCCAAAACTTATCTACACAAACTCTCACTGATATGAAAGATGATGTTTATAACAGCCATACAGCAGCTAGTGTGTAGATCAATACCAACCAATAGAACAGTATAAAATCAAAACTAAAAAAGTTATGTTTAAAAACACAAATTACCTGTTGAGTTTTTCATCTGTTCGAGAACGATCTTCAGCTCGTCTTTCATCTCTGACTCGAATATCTCGGAAAGGACCCATTTCCCTTCTCATCATTTCTCTTTCTTTACGTTCATCATAGCGGCTTCCACCTTCTAAAGCTCTGCTGTCCCTTCTATCGTAATGTTCAACTCGTCTTCCGTAATCAGTATTCTCATATTCATTATAGCTGAGAGAGAAAAAAACCCCAGATGAAATGAGATATATAATTGTGTGTATACATGTATATATATATATATAATGAAATATGACAACTTTTACATTAATGATGCTTATTGAGGCAGAAACATGTTCACTCGTTTGCAGAGAAAACAGACGGCTTTTTCCTTGGTTCTTGAAATTGTATTTCCTCCTCAATCAGAGTCAGTAGTAATCACCAGCAGGTTTTTGTTTACCTTCTCTCAAAGCTACGATAATTTCTATGAATCAGAATTGATCTTGTGTGATATTTAGTATACCTTTATTCAATTTGCAGTCACTGACCACTGAGTCAAGATATACACAAACACACTTCACATTAACAAACCTATTCTACACCCTGATCGTACTTTAACCTCTTATCACTTAGCATACAGCTGCCTCCGTCCTTACTGTAGTCACACTCCACTGAACAGAAAAAAAAAACCTAGTTCTAAGAAAGCATACTAAAACAGATACAGGAGCATGATGCAGTCCTTCATCCCATCAGATCATGTCACACCATCGATGTCGGTGTGGAAGATGGATATTAAAAGATTATTACCCTCATCACTGATCAAGATAATATTTTAAAGAACTCAATGCAAATACAGATGTGATATTTTAGTAACCAAATAACTGAAGCTTGCGTACCTGTGAGGTCAAGAAGCTTGCTTTCCAACGATGTGGTTTTGGGTTCAGTCCCAAAGCACGACACATAGGACAAGTGTCTTCTGCCATTAACCCGGGCACACCAATGCCTTGTGAGTGGATTTGGTAGACGAAAATTTAAAGAAACCTGTTGTGTATAAATGTGTGTGCGTGTACTTTGTGTTGACATCATGTGATGGTTGTAAATAAGCATCACTGTCATACCAGGGGTGTTGCTTGTTTTCAGTCTTCCACAAAAAACATGCCTCAACAAATTCTGTCTGAACAATGCAAGCTTCAACATGTTCTTTATTTCTCTAAAAAGCCCAACTAAATGCAAGATATAAGCAGATCAGCACTTATTATGCAAGATAATATATTGACACTGAACAAATATAGGTACAGAGTAGCTGTGTGGTTAGGGAGCTAGCTTTGCAATCTTGTGGCTTCAGAGTTAATCTCATGATGTGGAACCTTAGACACATGTCTTCATCTATAACTTCCACAACAAGTGGAAACGTCATACACACACACATGTAATTTTCTATTTATGTTTCCCAACTACCACTGCTTCACAGCTGACAGTTTGTTTTGTTTATGGGATTGCAACTTAACAGTCTTGTGAAAGACCCCGAATAAGTATGAGAGTCATTCTGTTCAGCAAAACCCTTCAAGGCAGTGTCCCAGCATGGCTGCAGCTTATTAAATGAACTGAAACATGTGGGGTAAAAAGTATAGGGTGCGAATATATAAGCATGCACACGCCACACTTAAGAGGCCAAAAGGTTGAGAAATGCAATAGAAACTTTAATTTAGAACTGTAGTCAGGCAATAAGACATCAACGACAAAATATAGTTTCCAGCATTGGCAACTTACCGTGATTCATTCTGGAATGGAAGATCAAATCTAGAGGGGTTGCCAGAACTGCTCATCCTGGAGCGTTTGCGTTCATCCCAAAGTTCTCTGTCACGAAAGCCACTTCGATCATGAGGTCTTTTTGCAGGATGTCTCATCTCTTCTAACCTGATATTAAACAAAAAAACAACAAAATCAAATAAACAATAGCTATATTGAATGACAAGCAGTTATAAATAATATGAGATAGTAAACAATCATCGTTCATCGTTTAACGTCCGCTTTCCATGCTAGCATGGGTTGGACGATTTGACTGAGGACTGGTGAAACCAGATGGCTACACCAGGCTCCAATCTGATTTGGCAGTTTCTACAGCTGGATACCCTTCCTAACGCCAACCACTCCGAGAGTGTAGTGGGTGCTTTTACGTGTCACCCGCACGAAGGCCAGTCAGGCGGTACTGGCAACGGCCACGCTCAAAATGGTGTCTTTTATGTGCCACCCGCACAAGAGCCAGTCCAGGGGCACTGGCAACGATCTCACTCGAAAATCCTTCTCAACTATAAAACAATTAACAACCAGGACACCAGTTAAGCTAACAAGGTACCTCTATGTATGTAGTCATTAAACAAACTAGAAACGGCACCCAAAACTTCTGGAAGCTGTCCTCAACTTTCCAGAAAGTAAAAAACAAAATGTTGACTGCATTCAATAATGTAGTCCTACATTATTTCTAGAAGAAAAACAATGATCAAACAGAAAAAAAAAGTAGAATGATAATAGATAGAACACCTTTGATTATAGTTCTATGTAATCTGGGCTGACTTACGTTTCAACAAAACTATCAAAGTGTTAATATCCACTTAACAAAAATAAAGCAGTAAACAGCCCCCAAATAATGATAAAAAGTATTCTTTCTGGTCATGGCCAGTGGAATATGAAGATTGGCTGTTATTGCTAGCAGATAAAGCAACTACACCATATACAGGCTTCCTCAGAGTTTTTTTTTTTTTTTAATCGGTCAGTGGTTGTGATAAACATGATGTTGGATAAGTCAGAGGGGATGTCTTATACCCTCCATTATGAGATCAACAGATTAGCATTACAATATCTTTACATATATATGAATCTCAGTTGAGATTACTTTCCACAATTAGGAAAAATCCTACAACCTAATCACCAATCTAACAAACATGAAATTGTTCAAAGGGAATAAAATAAATTCAGTCAAGTTGTATCAGACACTAAAAAAAAACACAAAACAGAAAAGAAAAAAAAATGAGTCGTAAATATTTAGAAATGATGAGAGAATGTGAAATAATTCATTTTTATCTGTAGAGATAAAGCTATAAATATTAACATAAATATTGGGTTAAAAACCCCTTTTGGATCGAAAATAGCAAATGCTAGTCTTAGGACAATGATAAAATATCTGTCAGCTATTGACTTTCCCTATAGAAAAGGGATTTTAACGTAATATCTACATGCCTTTATCTATGGCTTTTCTGTATTCTAGAGATTAAACTTACCGCAACATCTCAGCACAACGCATCTCTACATTACGTCTTTCTATTTCAAGAAGTTCTTTTTCCATTCTGTATCTTAATAGTTTCTCCTTTTCCAGTTTCATTTTTTCCAATTTCATTTTCTCTAACCTGAAAAGAAGAGTGAAAGAACATAAGGATAACATTAAGAATTTAAACAGAAAACAAATGACAATCCCTGCCTACATTCACCAACTTTTATGTACCCTGATACACGTTACACTGTAAAGATATCCTGAGAGATGTTGTTTTGAATCTAGGAGAAATTACTTATTTGTCCAAATGTCAAAAAAGGGAATGGTAACAGTTGTAAGGCCTTCAATCATTGGCTCACATGATAATTAAACAAACAGTTCACAAGAATCAAGGAACTGTTTATTTGACAACCATTTTTTAAACTTTCACTGCTAAGTTCAATTCTTCCTTGGGCTTTGAAAGGATTTTGAAGAAAAGTACTCCAAATATGTCAGCCTCTCGTTATCCCAAAGCAGAATCAAACATTTACAATGGTAGCCAACCAACCTGCTGGATTATCAGATCTTAAAAAAGAAAAATATCAGGAGATTGCTAACACAATTTAAACAAGATAAATAGATAATAAATATATCACTCAATACATCTTACATGCTCTGGTTTTTAATTTTCTTCTCATATATATTGAATATCTTCCTTCTTAGCCTCTACCTTTCTGACCAAATTCCAAATACCTCATAAGCCACAATTATTGTCTAAAAGATGCATACTCTGCTAAAGGCACCGAAGAACCAGATGCGGTACTGAACATGACAACAAAATAATTCTACCACAATAACAGAGATGACCTCCTCAGACAGCTTTTAACATTTTCCATCAATCAAATTTCACTGGCAAAGCATTGGTCAACTGAAGACTATGATAGAAATTACTCGTCTAATGTGATACACAATGACCCTGAAGTTTGTATAATGGGAGTGTGAAGTAAACTTCTCACCCACACAATCATGACATTCTGTCTTAAAACAGTTTAAATGTGAATGCACTTTTCACAAACCTTATCTTCTCTCTAACTTTGCCCAATCTTTTCACCTCCTCCTTCTGTTCCCGTTCCACATTCTGCTGAAGCATCCGGGCCATGTCAAGTTTTTTCAACCGACGCCTCTCCTGTTCCCTACGATTCCTTTGTCTCTGACGTAAACGCTGTCGCTCTCTTTCCTTCTGTCAAGAAATTTGGTGGGGTTTTGTTTTTATTTTCAAGAATGGAATATGAAAAGAGAATAATTATTAAATAGCAAAGAATAAAACAAACGACATAAAATCAACAAAGAAACCCACACAAAACTAAATAACCGTACAAAATAAGACTTGATATTATACAAACAGTGACATAGAACATGACAAATCTAAATACCACAATAATTTAATACAAGCATCTCAGATTTTAGCAGTTCTGTATAGCACTAAAAGCTGCTACTCTGACATCATAATACCCTTATATCCTGATATAAATAGGGAAATCTCTTTGTTTTACATAATTTTTCCACACTAGACTAGGAGCTACAATTCCCTCCTCTTACTAACCATTCAATCTAAGTAAAATTGGAATAAATTTTATCAGTTGAGCAAACTTGAGTAAGTACAATTATATCATTTATTACAGCAAATAGGACAAAACATAACAGCTGCAGAAAGATTTGAACTTCTACTCTTGAACCAGTGTCCTACATCCAGAGTAAGTGGCTGTATTCTAATGAAATAGTTGACCTACTTCCACCTAATCTGGTTTGAAGTTTCTTTACATATTCTGTACTGCAACAGCCACAACAGTTACTACCACAACTATTGTGACTATTGCAGAGTCACATCTGAATCAATCAGCTTAATTTAAACGATTTCTTTAGGTTACATCTCAGCCATGTTACACACTAAGACCTTCATTGGAAGATACTGCATTTCAATGTTAACACTCCAGGTATTATCAGTTTTATGGTACAGGAGCTCTATCTCAGGGGTTTTCAAACTGTGGTCCGCAAGGACAAGACAGGGGGTCTGTGGACAGCAAATACTTTTTATGGGCAATTTGATTTTATATATGTTTTTTAATCAAAATCTTTTAATTGACAATAAACCTATTTGTTAAATACTGTTAAATAAATAAATGTAAAAATATATGTTATTTTAAGCAAATATTTATGTATAAATTTCATAAGCGTTTATAAGGGGGTCCCTAAGGTAAAGCCTGAAATATAAAGGGGTCTGCAAGTCAAAAAGTTTGAAAACCCCTGCTCTATCTCATGATTTTAAGAAATGATCAAGGATGATAACCAGACCAGATTCAGGGTCAAGTAAGTGAAGTTAGCCACTCTAGTTTCAGGGTCAAGTGACATTAGGCACTACAAGTTCAGGATAGAATAAGTTACCCACTCTAGTTTTAGGGTGGAGTAAATGATGACAAGCACTCAAGTTTCAGGATCAAATAAGCGAAATTAGCCACTCTAGTTTGTTCAAGGCAAAATTATTTATCTTATTCTACTTCAACTACACACTTTAGCCACATTAAAAAACACCTACATGAAATTGTACTTACTTTTATTTGAGCAAATGATAAAATATCTTTCTTGGAAGAAGGGTCACCAGGCCCTCGGGGTTTAGGCTTTGTTGTACTGGGAACTTTCTCTTTGGTGCTTGCTGCTGCTGCTGCGGCTGCAGGCTCTGCACTTTTCTCAGAGCCTTCTTTTGTAGATGGTTTCAAACTTGTTGCTGGTTTAGCTGCACTCTTATTCGGTGTAGCTGCATGAGATTTATCTGAAACAGTAAATCATTCACCACCATCAATTAAAGTTCACTTTTTTGTATGTGCTTGCACTGGTCAGATGGAGTTTGTTGGGGCAGATTTTCTATCGTCATATACCTTTCCTGATGCCAACTCTCAGCTATTTCTAAACAAGATCATACCTTCCTATGGCTAGACAGATCTTTCACACAGAAGACCAAAAATAAATAAGACTTGTATGAGGGCAATGCACATTTACAACCATCATGTGCTGTCAAGACAATGGTACAAACAAGCACACATTTCTACACATAGATACATACACATACAATAGGTTTCTTCCACCTTCTGTCAACTCACAAGGCTTTAGTCAGATTGGAGATAGAGTAAAGACACTTGCTGAATGTTTCATGAAGTGGGACTGAAGTTGAGACCATATTGTTAACCACAAAGTTTCAGTGGCACTTAAAACACACTAGAAAAATGCTTACAAATCCTGCTAATCTAACCCAGCAAAAATCAGGATATACTCCAAGTTTAAAAAAAAAAGCAAAACACACACACATGCGACTGACCTGAGCTTTTGTGATGACTTCCGCTGATTCTGCTAGTTTGTCTTTTGTCATCTCTTCTGTTGGATGTTCTCCTGCTTTTGTCATCTTTCTTTAAATCTTTCTTCTCAACTTTCTTCACACCATCTTTTTTCTCTGCAAACACAAAAACACCATCACAATCTATAAATTTGAAGGCAGTATAGAGATACCTATTGTGTCAAGGTAACCACCATCAACATCATTTTTGATGCCTACTTTTCCATGCTCCCATGGAGCAGAAAGAATTTGTTGAGGTGGATTGTTCTATGGATAGATGCCCTTCCTGTCACCAACAGTCACGTTTCCAAGTGAGGTAATATGCCCTCAGGACCAGACATGTTTCAAGGAAGATTAGAAACACAGGACACTGCTTGCACCATGGCAACATTTCTTTACAACTATCACACAAAGTCAAGGCACACAGATAGGTTTATATATGTAATATATGGACAACAGACTTCTTTCAGTTTTTGCCTACCAAATCCATTTATGGGGCTTAGGTCAGCCTGGAGCTATAGTAGGAAACACTCGCCTAAAGCACCACACAGTCACACCTGATATTTGTGATTTTTTGAATACTATTATTGTAGTTAAATAATTGTGAAATGCCAATGGTTTTATTAAACTAATTACTTGGTTAGTAACATGAAACACTAAGTTCAGCTAACTTCAATGCAAAGACTTGTAGAGTCTCTACATTGGAATTCTAGAGCCAAATTCTGTTTAGAGTACAAATATGAAACACTGGAAGAAGTCATACCATCTTTCTTCACCTCAGCCTTTTCTACTTTCTTTTCTCCTGACTTGATTTCTGGTGCTTTAGTCTGAGTTGTAGGTTCTTTTCTAGCCTGAAAAATAAAGGAAATATTACTTATGACACCTCATCCCTACTCCTTTATTAACGATGTATTTGTACTATGTGCAAATAGACACATACAATCTACAGTTTATCATCACACATCTCTCTACCAATAGATTATTACTAATATCATTGCATGTTATACATTCACACACACATAACTGGGTCTCTAAACAAAATAACGAACTTAGGATAACTCACCCTTTCAACGGATATCATACGGCCATGCAGTTCGGTCTGATTCAAATGCTGAATACATTTAGAAGCTTCATGTGAAGAAGACATAGTTACAAAACCATAACATCGAGCACCAGGGCTCCGTGCATTTGTCACTACTTTGGCACCAACAACCTGATGTAGACAAAAACAAAATCTAAATTAAATTTTATACAAAAAATTTATTTTGGTATTTATTCAGCCCAATACTCATCAATATTACCAATACTAATAAATTATTTCTACATTTCATAGATTAAAAGCAGTAAATGGTTGAAACAGAAGTCAAGTGAAACTCGTTACAAGAAGCATTTCTTAAATTGGTTTGGTCCTAATAAAAAGGCAATGTCTATGGTTCTCCAAGACTGAAAAAAAATCTATATGATCGATAATTTGCTTAAATAGTTACAATGTCAGCTGTCTAGAAAGTTCACATTCTGGAAAAAAAGGACTAAGAGCAGGAGTTACTATAGGCTCTAAAGTAGGTGTACACATAATGTCACTAACAAAATAAAAGTGAATCAAGCGTCAAGAAGTGGGAGTAGCACAAGACAAGCCAGTTCCAAGGAACAGACCCCACAGCAGAAGGCATAGATAAGGGAAGAGAGAAAAGACAGCAGGTCCTTCAACTGGAAGCCTGAGTATGTTGACAAAAGTCTTCATACCATTCAGGTGAGTGCCATTTCACTTGGATGCGGTTTATGAATAGCAACAGATGTGAGAGGAGTATACTAAAGGAGGTTTCATCTGAGCTGTGTAGAAGGCTAACAGTTGAAGTATTTTCTGGTCCTAAAAACAAAGACCAGAATTTGTAATGAAGCATTGTTATGATGAGAATATACATTTAGCAGGAGATCCTTAGCCAGAGCAAGGCCTAGCACTTTTAAGAAACACTCTACAGTCCAGTTGCTGCATGACCTTCATACTGAGAAAGTGTAACAGGAGTTGGGGTGGGTGACGATCTTACTTTTCTTGATAGTGTCTGTGTCACTGTGTTGTTCAATGTGTCAAGATAGATACACCTTTCTTGAAGAAAGTTTTCAAGAAGTCAGTGCAGGTTTGGCATCCGGTGAATGCAGATGAAAGTTGGGGGCTAAAGATAAGGGACGACTGAAGTGTGGTTATCATCTACATAGAAGTGGTGGGTATCACTGAAGGTGACACAAAAGGAGCACAAACTGAACCATGGAGCAGACCAAAAGTTAATGGAATGTGAGTCTAAGAGAGATATAGACATGCACATGCTGAAGCTCTAGTCACCTGACAGGAAACCTCCAATCCAAGAACCCACAGGCAGTTAGATATACTCAGAGATTTAGGGCACATAAATCACAGTGAAATGCTTTGCAACATTATTTTCTTCAAGTATTTTTCTAAGAGTAAAAACTTACCGAGCTACTGATGAGTGAAGAAGAATATGTCTCCAGTAGATTGGCTTTATGTAAGCAGTAGTGGAGGTTATCAAGGGGAGAGATGGATTCTGAGTGTTAGAGAAGGTTATTTGACAGACTATCATCTCTGACAAATTGAAAGTGAGTGCAATAAGACGATAGTTGGGGTAATTTCCAGGAAACGGGACATATTGTAACAAGAATCCAAAGACTGAGATATATGGAGTCAAATTGAAAAGTTTGGTGAGGATAGGGTTAGCTACAGATTTCATGGCTAAAGGTATTATTGTTTTGAGATGATTGGGAGAGATTTTGCATTTGGCATGTATGTGGTGGTGGAGTGGAAAACAAAAGTTTTGAGAGAGGATTTACTCAGGGTATGCCATGTGGAGATGGAGACAAAGTAAGCAATCCCTGTAGAGGCTTCCTGCTCAAGAGTATTGGTTGCAGAACCAGAGAAGCGGAAGGGAGAAGGATTTTGCAAAGATGGCTCAAATCAGTTTTGAAAACGAACAAGATCAGTAGTTGTTTTTGGAAATGAGAAAGCTTACAGGTTGTACCATACATGGCAGCATCCTTTGCATTACAGATGGTAGTTTTGCAGATTTCATGTTACAAGAAAGCTGCCTGGTGTGTAAGGGTGAATTTCTGTCACCTGCCTAGCTGTCTCTGATATGTTCAGAGTCAAGTATATATATATATCAAAGAAAATAGTATAGAACTGGTGGAGTTCTGACCATTCTGCTAACCATAAGTGCCAGAGGGCTCAAACGAGCAGGGAAGGTATGTCAAGCAGTACATGCAAGTGTTATGGACAACGACACACAAAGCAGAGAGTGGTGGTGGTTTAGCAGTGGCTACATTTGGAGAAGAGAAAGAAGTTGTTTACAGAGTAAACACACATTGGACTAGCATAGATAGTGTGAATATAAGTACTAATTAGTAATAAATATGATTAGTAAAAAATTATATGAAATAGAAGAAACAGATTTTATTCAACATACCTTGCCATATTTGGTAAAAAGCACTTTAAGGTCTGTAGCACGGGTGCTTGTGGCAAGACCACTGACCCACAGATTCCGACTGTTTTGGTCATTGCCTATTAAATACAAAAATAAATCAATATGAAAAGATTACCAGCAAATACGACACTTAAAGGTTAAAACTGCAAATAAATACTTCACACTGAAAACAACCTTAGTGAATAACAATAGGGTCCAGAACAAGTAGAAAAAAAAACAACTTACTTTTGATATTCTTGATAACTTTGGGTTTAGAAGCTGAAGAACTGCAACAATAAAACAAATGTTTAGAAATATTAGGATGATGATTATGAATAGTGAATGTCATTCATATGAATTACATTCAACTAGCAACTCAAACGATGTTATTCTAGGACCCTAACTATAGATATGTAGAGATATATATTAAAGGAACAGATAAGGGCTATGTATGTATGTGTATATATATATATATATATATATATATATATATATATATATACTTTTGTTATTTACACCACCTGTCCTCGTCTGTTATTTTTTGTATATTCTCCCATATATATATATATATATATATATATTACAAATTAAAAGGGTAAAGGATAATCAATTTATTAATTAATAAATCAATTAACAATTAACAATTTTTACCAAGCCCATCGGTATGAAAGCACCATTATTGGTGGAGAACTTATTTAAAAGCTCATATATATTTATAAATATAATTAAGGGATCAGCAAATATTTGCATCACCATATACCGAAGTTCAGAAATAGCAGCTAAAAAAGCTGAGAATTCCACAGATAGCATCACCACAGATAGTGATGCTATCTGTGGAATTCTCAGCTTTTTTAGCTGCTATTTCTGAACTTCGGTATATGGTGAAGCAAATATTTGCTGATCCCTTAATTATATTTATATATATATATATATATATATATATATATATATATATACACACACACACACACATCTTTAAGACATGTTTATTTTGTAAGGGATAAAGAATGATGTAACAACATAACTAACATTAAACAAAGCAGAGGTGTTCTACACATTATATATTATGTGAATACTTCTATAAAAAAAGTTACTAATGCATAAAGGGGGAAAGCGTAATGATGAAAGAAGCTTACCTGCTGAAAAACGTGATTTTGTGAGAGTTATTTATTATCCCTTTTCAGGAATAAATGAATACAAAAGACACTAACTTCAAATGAAGATACTGGTGAAGACAATAAATGGATTACCTAAACTAGCTAACAATTGACACTACACATCAGCAGCATATGACCAACACTCATGAAGAAAAATGTACAAAAACACAAGGGACTATAGTCTTCATGAAACTAAAAAGAGGTCAGCAAGAAATGTGGAACTCCCTAAACATTAACTGCTAATTTAGCAGGAACATGGCTGGAATACAGGAATCTTAAACTCAGTCTTCATGCTTTCCAAACATCTTCCAATTTGTATCTTGTCAAAATCATTTATTATCTAACATCGACTAAGTCCTGTTATTTTATTCTTGGGAACTTCGGGATCCCTCCTCCTTCTCCTCCTCCGCTTCAATTGTAGTTGCCATCTTCAACAAAACAGATAACTTGGCTTCTTGATATTGGTTAATCTGTTCCTGTGGAGAATGCGTCAGTAATTTGGTAATCATTTAACATCTGACTTTGAGCATGCGTAATTATATTTTTCAACTGAGACTCCTGACCCCAGCCAACCCCCAAACTCTTTGCTGGCCCTTTTTTAGTTCATGAACTACAGTTTACAATAACCATCTAAAATATGATGAATACTTACTAATAAAGATAGCGCAACATTAACTAGCAAACATCCTCATTGGTATCATCCATCACATCTACACTCAAGACGAAGTTACATCAATCTTTTAAGAGACTAGCAAATGACCCAGGAGCAAACGTGGGTTTTTAATACATTCCTTTTTGTCTCAAACATGAATAACTAATGGAAATACACCTCAGATAAGTTCAGGTCATTTATAGCCCAGGCTACGTGTTTAATATTATTTCCACAGTACAATCATTACAGTAGATCTTCCTGTTTTATGAAAAAGACTAGGAAAATGTCTACCATTATTATAATTAGTAGTTTGAAGCTGAATCTAACAACCAAACCACATACACACTCACATATTCTCTTTTAAAATAACTCACGATTAGCCATGAGAGGATGTTCTCTGAAGAAAACCTACTTAGACAGGTTAACTTAAGGTTCAAGAAAATCTGTTCCCATTGGCAGTTGTAGACCCCAGTTGCAGTCAAGATGTCAACATCTGTTACCGAGAAGTAAGATCATTTAACTAATGACATCTTTGAATCAAAGCAGTGGGAAAGATGACATGAAAACCAACCTCTTCGACTTTACATCTTTATCATCTTTCTTTTCATCAGCCTTCTTCTCAGTTTGCCCTCCTTCTGTTTTACCTTTAGCCCTTTCTTCAACTTTGCTTCCATCTGTTTTCTTCGCTTCAGTTTTGCCACGCACTTTGTCCTTCGATGCCACAAGATCAGCATCTAAATCGTTCTGTGTATCATCAACATGTACAATCAGTGATTCATTTTCTTCACTCTGTTGAGTGGTGGAAGTGTCCATACTGACTGTGTCTTTTAATGCAAATGGAACTTTACGTGGAACACTCGGAGTTGAAGGTAAACTGTCCGAAAGAGCTGTTTTGGCCACCTTATCTCCTTTAATTTCATTACATTTTTGAGATGGAGTTGTGCTTTTCACACTGGCTGACGAGGATTTTTCTTCATTTTCTTCTTCTTTACTATCATTCTCTGCTGACGAAGGCTTTTTTTCACTATTTTCTTCTTTTGTGTTATTCTCTGTGGATGAGGACATTTCATTCTTTTCTTCTTTAGTATTTGTCTCCGCTGACGAAGATGACTGTTCTGGAGGCGCTACAGAAAGTTAATTTAGAATGAAATAGTTGATACGAAATGAAAACTTGTTAAATCTCACTCCACAACAGACTGTGCTGTGTTGAGAGTTTAAATAAAAGAATAAAGAATGCAAATAAGAAAACATTACTCATAAAAGCTCTTAGTCTCGTAATCCTACAGGATCAATGGACTATAAGCTCTATAGCTGAAATATGGATAATAATTATACTTCACATAGAAATTTAGCATCAAATATTCACTGCAGATGTCTTCAATGGTATTGCCCACAACTTACATTCAAAATACAACTGAAGTACTTGTATAGAACAATAGACAAAGCTACAGGCTCTCAGAAATTATGGGATCTGGATATACTCTGGAACATACTACGCTGCTTGTGCAATGGCAAGCGACACACACATATATAAGCATGTACTGTATTACTTGACTGTGTAACTACAAGCAGGATTGCTTTAGTAAACTTCAATAAAAATGTGCACTGTCTATGCAATGGCAAGTAATTTTATCAGAGATGCAATAAAATGACTCTAGTAAGGTTTGACACCCATCACCAAGTCATCAGTCGTTCAGAGAAATGTCTTCTCACTTGTACTTAATATATACATATTACACTTTCCACAGATCTATAGAGAATAAAATATTCTGTATCATTAAATGAAGAAGAGACGAATGTTCCGGAATAGGATGTCAGTTGGTTGCCAGCCAGATCCCTAGATGTAGAGTCTTTACCTATATCAAGATGCACTGAGAGTCACAAAAGTGTCCAGCTCAAAGATAAAGCAATAGCACAAGAATATGCTGGTGTTTCAATGACCTCTTCCATCAGCTACTTTGTATCTAGACATATGAATACAAACACACACAATACACACGCAGGAGGTGCATGTCGTAATTTACAACAAAATTAAGTGTAAAGTAAAACAAAAATAGACAAAATATATTTTCAGGAAATGGTACACAAGTTCAATGAGATATATTAAAGAAGAAGGTTATTCATTAAACCACCCCCCAGCCATCCTCCATGACGACCTTGGCGTGACCACAGAAAGATTTTGTGTCAGTATCAAGTGGTTCTGAAACATGCTGCCCATCACACTCACAGAGGTAGCCCTCAAAGAATCCTTGGTATTCTCAGGCAGCCAAACACGGGTTGAAGTATAGTCCCACTGGAAGAGCTTACCTCAAGCTCTATGGGAAGAAGTGAGGCGCAAGCGTGCGACATGGCCCTCAATACTCATGACACCAAAAGGACTGTCATAGATGATGTTCATCACCATGAGTTCCAGGACAGATTTCATGCTGAGCCACCTGTCATTTTCCCCTGTTCAACTTCTAGTCCTGGTCAACAGTTATCAAAGAAAAACCAAGGAACGACTGGTTTCTTGGCTTGAGATTGTCCAGCTAATGCTTCAATCAGAATACTTGGTTCTCCTAGGTTTTGCCAGACATGAACTGCTCTCTCTCCTCATCACATAGGACTGGTACATGACATCCTCATGCACAACATGTCTTAAAGTAGATGCTACCACATTCAGATGCTTGGCAATGGACCTCATCAACTGACTAGGAATCACTGGTGTTCATGTCCTGGACTTGCTGGATGAACAGAGCCATCCTGATGAGGCCAGGCTACTGAAAACGTCTCATACATCTTTGCCAGTGGCCTCTAGCTCTTTCCTGATCTTAAACATGAAGGGGTTAGCCAAATTTAAAAAGCTGTCAGTCTCCAAGTCACTGGGGTTGGTGGCTAGGGAAACAAGCACAGCATAGGAATCTGACTTGTTGATTTGTCTGAAAGAGAAATGAGAAAGTTAAAATTTGGTAATATGCCTTGTAAAACTGTTAGGTTGTTTTCCATTTATGCTCTGCTAAATTTGTGTTCACTAACACCTGGCACAGCCAGTATATATAATTATTGAAATCATTGAAAACAAGATTTCTGTACAACGCAGTATTCTGTTGCACTGCTTCGGATTGCAGCATCCATTGGATAGTGTTTGTTAAGAGGTAAAGATGGAATAGTCATCCAGCGAAATCCAGCCTCAGGAGGACATCCTGGTTCAAGCAAACACAGACCCAACCAGTTCCAACCGTGTTAATTAAGGGATCAAGTAGTAGTTAGCAGCGACTCTGGATTCATAATTTCTATCTCCTTTTACCTCCACCAGCCTAGTGTCTTACAAACGTCATTGGTGCAGCCTCCTCTGACTAAACCACAGTAAAGTTTTAAAACACACATATGTACAAAAGGTAAAATGTATAATCATATTATATATACATATATATATACACACACACACACATACATATGTATACACACACATACATACAGGGTGATTCAAAAGTCACCATAAGAACAATTTATTTTTTTACAAGAAATAGTTTTTTATTTAACTATTTCTAATAAAAAAATAAATGTTTCCTATGTATAGTGACATTTGAATCACCCTGTATAGATACAGACATATATATACACACGCGTATATATACATAAGTATATATATAAATATATACACACATATATATATAAGTACATATATGTATATATACATATACATATATATATACACACATATATAAGTACATATACGTATATACACATATAGATATATATACACACATGCACATATATATACATATACACACATGCACACACTTATAGACATACACACCACACATATATACCTGTACAAAACATTATATAACAGTATCTTAAATAGATTACAGTTCAGAAATGTAAGAGACAAGTGTGCATGTATGTGTGTATATAGATATATCTATATATATCTCCAAACACAAATATATAACACATTCTGAATACAGGATTCAAAATTTTGAATTCAACTAATAGTTCTATTCCTTGAAAAAAGACCTGTCCAACCATTACCTTGAATCAACAATTATTCATCCATTATTTTATTAATTATGCTAAAATTAACTTTCATTGTTCGTAGAACTACTTCTGCAGGTGTCATGAATTATTAGAAATTATTTTATGCTATTTTGTACACATTTTGTTCTTGAAGCATTAACAGATTAATTCTCCAACTTACATGACCAAGCTCACAACCATATTTTGAGTTTTGTTATCAGAGTGGAATGGCATGAATGAGCTAACATTCCAATTCTTCTTCTTTACACATCTGGAGTATTTTGTTTACATCAGATGACAATTATTGGCAATACTAATATTACAGAGATAAGGATCAGATAACTAGCTAAATTCTGGTTTTAATTCTGCTTCTATTTCATATTATTGCACTATAAAAAAGCATGAGTCTCACACAATCTTATTCCACCTCATCTCTAAATGAAGTCACCTTTTGCTTATGTTAAAGCAACAAAGCAATATTCAAAACATGGCACGCTTCCCCATGAAAAACGCTGAATTTGATGAAACAAGTAGATATCCAAAATTATACATCTAAATCTAATTTTAACTCTTTAGCATTTTAATTGACCAGATCTGGTCCAAATATTCTACCTGTTTTATATTCAAACTGGCCAGATCCAGCATCTCAAACATACCCAACAATATCACTCTAAAAATAGTCACAACATCAAAAACTCAATGTTATGAGATAATGAACGATTAATTCAAAACAATGTGAATACATAAACATTACATTTGACAGAGTAATATAATTGCTAAAGGGTTAAACTAAACATGAAGCAAAAATAAAATACACTTGATACTGCAACACATGATATAAAAAAGAAAACTACTGATGAATTAAGGCTACACACATACTCTAGCAGAGGAGAATTGACTATCCTTATCAAAAAGGAAAGGGCAAATAATATTTTTGCTTTTACGCAATATGAACAAGAAAAGTACAAACCACTTAACTTTAAGCCACGCACGCACACACACATTATAGCAGAGAAGCAAGAATTGAGAATCCTTATCAAAAAGGAAAGGTTAAACAATGTTCTTGCTTTTACAATGCTTCAAAATTTCATTATCAATTCTAGAATACTGGAATTGCTGGTTAATTCTTCAAGCTACATAAAGGAATTTCAGTCAATGAAATAAATGCTCATCAGTGTGGTACTTATTCCACAGTTAAGTAAACTGGATCATTGAAAGAGAAATATCATAAATACATAATACTGTAAAAAACAACAATCAGTGGTGTAATGACAGCAAATATACTTCAAATAACACCATATAGCAGATTAGTAGTCGACTATCATATATTGAACCAATATAGTTAATTCTAAACTAGAAGTTTATACGACCTCTATAAATAACAAACCTTCATTCACAATATATATATATATTATTGGCAAAAATCAGTTTGTATGAATATATTTGGTGGTGTCGTGTTACTTTCACTGAAAAGTGGAGAATGGCTCAACAGTTTGAATAAGGTCAACCAAAGTATACAAAATGATAATTTTTAGGAAATTTAATGCATATGAATGACATACCTGTGGTATCCATTAATGTTTCATCAGGTCCTTCCTAAAAAAGCAAAGAAAACACCTGACATGACTAAACAGCAACAAATGATGAAACAAAATACATACAGTCGTATTCCATTGCTTATCTTTATATCTGATGGAATTGTGTAAATGTATGAAGATATTTGGATCTCAAATGGCTTTCTGTTTCAAAAGTTAGTGAAATTTATAACTGGTTAACTCTGTTAAATGTAAGTAACCACCAGACCCAACCAAAAATTATTTTCATACATATTATTAAATTAAAAATGTCAAATCCAAAACTAATTATCAAGTAGTGTAATTTAGTTAGTAGAACAATATAATAGCTGTAGTAAATGTTCGTTACCTGCAGAACAGTACAAGTGTCTTTGTCCGTATCTAAAGAGATAGGTAGTTCTTCTTCAAACTGGTCTTTATCAAAGGTATTCTCTGTCAACATATCTGATGGTTTGGTATCACTCGAAAGCAGTCGATCCTCTGTAAGGTCTCCCACAGAAGTTTTGTCAGGGATCAAAGAATATCCATCTGGATTGGTGGTGTTTAAGAAGACATCTGTTAATGCCACGTTAGACGTCTCTGATTCTTTCTGAAAATTAAAATAAAACAAGTTTCTGTTACCCCTCAACACTGAATCATCCTATATTTATCCTTTGCTCACTGTAATATCCATTAGTACCTTATTCTTATTGAATGCTTAAATTATTGCTGTATTCCATTTTTTACTATAATGAATTTTATAGTATTATTATAGAATAATAGTACTTTCTTCTTTGCGATTCACAGTGATTATTGCTGTGCTACAGGTAAAGCTCTTTTCAGTTATGAATTCAATTGTTGTTAATGACCACAGTACGTCTGTGTACTTCACTGGTCTTTTTCATGGATAGCATTATCAAACTGATATTGAAATTCTAACACTAAAGTAAACTAAGTGAACACATCACAGTAGAGTATGATCACCAGGAGAGATCCAGTGTTCCTGAATCCCAGCAGTTTTTGCAACTTTGCAGGTTAAGCACCAAAAAAGGACCGGTTCAAGATTATTCCCTAATATGTGCAATGATTCTGTACCCAGTGTTTCATTCATGGAAACAACGGGGGCTTGTCATGCGCTGTCTCGGCAATGTGTGGTTGATGCCAAAGTAGAGAAGATAAATTAAATGGCATTACAGGCATAGGAATTGGTGTTGGTGGGTGACAAATCATTTTATAAAAACAGAGGAGTGGGTTTGGTAGATAAAAACTAAAACAAGCACATCATACACACACACCTCTGTGTACTACAACCTGACAGGAGGCACACAGTTTCTATCTACCAAACACATTCACAAGACATTGGATAGTCTGGGGTTCTAGTAGGACACCGGTCAAAGGTGCCATGTAACAAGGCTGAACCTGGTACTTCAGGGATAGCACTATCAAACTGTGCACACACAATAGATTTTTGTTACTAAGCCAGAGCAAACACCTCCAAAAGAAAAAAAATATACAAAACAGGGAAATTTGGAAAAGACACAGAAGACAAACGTTAATACTCAAAAATATGACAAAATTCACCAACCTCATCCATGTTGTCTGTAGTATGTTCGCTTTCTGGAAATAAAAAAAATAATTCAACATCAGTATTCTACATCATTCAGTTACACAAACCTATATTACACACATCTGAACACAGACTAAAACAGTTTCACACAACTGTGTATGACATGACATTGAATTAATTAAACTACACTACATAATACTGATACACACTGGACTAGTGTGTATAACAGTATCATTTAAAACTTCAGTCTAAAATTCAGTTACACACACCTGAATATGAGGACATTGTATTGCATATTAACTAGTGATTACATTGGCAGAAAGGGTTCTAATACACTTCTTGCCCATATGATATGTTACTGTGAAGAGTGTAACTTGTCAGCTCAGCAGACAGAGATAAAACAATCTGCTAAGGAGAATAACACACCTAATTTATTTACAGTATAAAAAGTTATTATGACTGATACATCTCCCGGTATTATCACCCATGTTCTTGCAAGAATCATCATCATTTAACATCTGTCTTTGATGCTGGCAT
Organism: Octopus bimaculoides; assembly: GCF_046866305.1. Lineage (NCBI taxonomy): Eukaryota > Metazoa > Mollusca > Cephalopoda > Octopoda > Octopodidae > Octopus > Octopus bimaculoides. Next base: position 11,669,451 of record NC_142943.1, read on the forward strand.
AGGTTGAACAGTTCGAAAGGATCCAACAGAACTAGAGATATGCATCAAACTCCAATGTTAGATCTGGCATGGTTACTACATTTCAGTTGCCTTTCAAAATTCCAACCACTTTACAGAGTATACTGGGTGCTTTTTCCATAACACCAACATGAGGGAGGTCACCAAGTAACTTGCAAGACAAAGGAAAAGAACCCAGCACTGAATGGGATTGTAGCAGAGTTGGAAGTTATGCCAGGTGTTCAGAGGCCAGAGTATGATAGAGAGACAGGCTCAGGTGTCTTCTTCTAGAGAAAATAAATGGCTACACCGACATAATGTAAAGGTGGGTGGGAGTAAGTGGAAAGAAGACAGTGATGGTAGTGACAAAGAGTCAGAGAGTACTCTCAAGACAAAACAAGGTGAGTATAGGAGAGAATATGGACAGCAGGTGAGGACAGATGGGTGGGTATGTTAATCAGAATGAGAAATGAGAGTAATAACAGATGGTTAGAGAAGGGGGTAGAGATGGATGTAGTGAAGGAACAATGCTGGAGGTGTGGTTGATCCGTAAATATCAGTATGAGAAGGGAAAGGAAGGTGGGAGAAATTGGAATGGCTCAAGAAGGAAGAGGTGACGAGTGGCAGTGCAAGAAGGGTGGAAAGCAGCAGTATAACAAACCTGTAGATAGACCAGAAAATAAAGAGATTATGAGTGGGGAGGCTCGAGAGAGAGAGAGATGTACAGTGACAGAGATGAATGTCAGAAGTATGTAGAGATGACTATAGAGAATGGGAGACAAAGGTGTGGGGAGGCCATCAAGAGCAGACCCAAGACGGTATGACAATTATAGTAGATACAAGAAGATGGGGTATGGCAGTCTTAAAGTGTAGCTCAGAAAAGGAGAGAAAGCAATAAGTAGAGGCAGAAAGAGAGGTGATCAGTCAACAATAAAATTTGAAACACAGACAACTCAATATATACATACACACATAATCTTAACACACATAAATGCATATACAAAATCTGTATCATTAGTTATATAATTCTGATACTTACTAATAATATCTTCAGTAGATTGATTTTCTTCCAGATATTTCTCTTCACAGAAAGCCTAAAATTGTCAAAATATCAAGTTAACCAAATAAAAAAGTCCACATACACATGACATTCTGTATGGCTGCTAAAATGTCTAAAGTGACACATTAAATAATTTGTTATGTAATTATATATAATTTGTTGTATGTAATTAGAATGAGATGCATGAGAGAGAGAGAGAGAGAGAGTGAATTGATGTAGGAAGGAAATGAAAGTATTCTCAGAAAAATGCTGATAGAATACATCTGTGAATTCTATTCAAAATCAAATTAATACAATTAACTGCCTTTTAATATTTACTTGTTTCAGCCATGGGTTTCATTGAACAAATTGCTCCTAGTACTTACATCTTTAAGTCTTGCACTAATTGTATTGGAGTGATTTTCCAAACTGTAACATTATGGGAATGTAAACAAACTAACACTGGCTGTGAAACAGCATGGGATGAGAATGGGGCAAAATTCTTCAGTGGTATTTTATGTAATTTAGTGAAATTCTTGAGCAAGACTAAGTTGAGATAATTACAAGTCCAAAAAAACTTAGAAATAAATTTAGGAAAAAAAAGAAAAAGAAAAAACTCACCTCAATGTTTACCAACGTAGCTAAATTATCTGAAAAATAACAAGAACATTTGATTAAGAGGAATGAAATGAATATTAAATTTGATTTCTAATTGTAAATTAACCTATATATAATAGAATCATGTCATTTTCTTCAAAGATTAAAACGCCAGCAAATTCAGTACCAGCAAGAAAGTGTGCATTCATGGAGATGGAAGGATGGGTGAATAGCTGGAACTAAATACATGTATATTTATGAGATGTGTCATTAGTTTGTATAAAATATTTAAATTGAATCGAATTTATAATTGTTTTGTGTTCTCTCTCTCTCTCTCTCTATATATATATATATATACATATAATATAAATAATATATATAATATAATATAATATATATATATCTTCTTTCATTCTTTTACTTGTTCCAGTCACTGGACTGAGGCTATGCTCAGGTACTGCAATGAAGGGTTTAGCTGAAAAATTCTACCCCAGTGCTTATTTTCTCTAAGACTGGGACTTTGGACAGCTTGGACTTCTAGTAGAGGACACTTGCCAAAGGTGTCCTGCAACAAGGATGAATCTGAAATCACATGGCTGGAAAGCAAGCTTCTTAAGTATACAGCCAAGCCTGCAAACACACACACACACACATTGATATAAAGCCGAAAGAAACAAAATAACCATAACCAAAATAAATGACATGGAACTGCACCTGATTTCTCTTCACTTCCTTTGGTATCTTTATGATTTTCTTCACTTTTCAGAGCCTGTGGAAAAGAGATAACAAAAGCACTAATGAGTTCCTTCAATCTCCATTAGCACAACATCTATATCAATTGTTGGTACAGAAACCATTAGATATCTGAAGTAACACACACACACGCTATCAATCTATTACCATCTGGTTTGCAATGCTGGCACAAATTGTATCAGTTTGTTATTTAACTAATCAATCATCTTAGTTTTAATAATAGGAATTATAGCAATAAGTGTGTGGTGACTCCTCTCTCGTGGGACCAGTTTTAAAGGGTGGGAACCATTTTCCTTCAATCCTAGTTAAACCTTTTTTGGTTTTTGCTTTTTAAATCATATTTCTGTTGAAATACACTGTGTTTGTTGCAATTAATCGTGAAAATAACAAAAGACTCAGTAAAAGAACTGTTCATTATTAAACTGGTATTTGGGTAAATGGTTAATGAGAGTAGTGCACACCGTATGTACAGAGATGCAGACAGCAAAGTGAGGGCTGGCAAGGAGTTCAACAAAGAATTTGGAGTGCAAGTAGATGTTCATCAGGCCTCAGTTCTTCGCGAGGGCCTTTAAATTTACTTTGTCTCATTCCTGGTAATAAAATTAGTTCCCTACATATTTTCTGGCTATGTTCTTCACCACACACCGTATAGTTTGGTCTAAAAAGATTGAATTTTTATGTAGGATGTAAAGATTTAGGTGAAAAATTTAAAAAAAGAAAAAAGAAAAAAAAGCTTTTAAATTTTCTTAAAAATTTAACAATTCTTCACCAGTTCATATAAAATGCTATTCTTGCTTTTTTTGAAGCCGATTTTCATCGTTTCAGGCTCGGTAAAAGAAATTGCTATTGGATACTGAGATGCGTAAATATTAAAATGTCACGAAAGAGGCAGAAGGACAAATCTTATGCTTAAAAACCGATTTTTTTTGTTTTTTGTTCAATTACGACCTGTGTCAAGTATTTTCATACCTAAGTATAAAGGGAAAATCTGGTTATCTAAGGGTCTGGAAACTGATTAAAATTATTTTCTTTCATAATTGTTTCAACTATGGGGAGAAGGCCTGAACATTTGGAGGAGGGAGATAGTCGATTACGATGACCCTCTGGTCAACTGATACTTATCTTAATCAACCCCAAAAGGATGAAAAGCAACGTCAATGCCGGTGGAATTTGGGCATACCTAAATAAGTAATTTTTTGTATTTAGTTTACCAATTTCATACGCACACATATACACATAACCTACACCATCTGAAGCGGACTTGTAGAAAATCCATTTGGGGGCGGGGATTATGAGGAAACAAAGTGGATGGGAAAGAAAACACTTATTTAGATATGCCGAAATTTGAACTCGGGACAAAATGCCGCAAAGCCTTTTGCCCAGCGTGTTAACGTTTCTGCCAGCGAGCTGCCTTTATCTTCTTTTATAATATCGTTTATCAGCATCCAAAGACCACGAGATGGCAGAATCGATGTGTCACTTCAGATCCTAGACGTTCTGATTTCAAATTCTGCCGAAGTATCTATCAACTTTGCACTTTATCTTTTATTAGTCGATAAAATTAGTACCAGTTGAGCACTTAGTCAATGTAACTAACTGATTGACCCCTTCCTCACAAAATAGCTGGCCGTCTGCCAACACTTGAAACCGTTATATTCTCATTTTCGTGGTTAGATGAAGAGATCGGAAGCAAACTGAAATTATGATTACATCCTTATACGAGTCGGAGCGAGATTATGTAAAATTGAATTTCATGAGAATTAACGTAAATAAGGAAGTGTTAATATGGCCTTGTTTTTCTCGTTTAAATTTTCATCTCTTATAGAAATAGATCTTTACAGTATGCCAAATTTATAAAAGGAATGATGGGAGGAGGACGGGAGTTCTGTTTTAAATGAGAATTCCAAATATTTCAGAATGTGGGGTGGGGTATAATAAAATGGTTAAAACTAATGAAGGTAGAAACGGACTATATGTAATCTGAACCTTTCTCCCCCATATTTATTAATTTTTTTTACGGAATCCCACGTTTTAGGCTATGGATTTCGATTCCCCCCCCCCCCCCGGTTTTTATATAGATCCACAGGGTAAACCTAACCCTAACTCAAACCCTAACCCTGACCGTAACCCTGACCCTAACCCTTACATGCTAGAAATAACAGCCAAATCTCAGAAAACTAGTGTTAGGGTTAGGGTTACGGTCAAGTTAGGTTTACCCTGTGGATCTATATAAAAACCGGGGGGAGGGGATCGAAATTTTGAAATTGAGATTTTTGAAAATTTTTTTTCAGAATCGGAATTTCCATAGCCTAAAACGTGGGATTCCGTAAAAGAAAAAAAAATAAGGGGGGGAAAGGATCAGATTACATATAGTCCATCTGGACCATAATGAATATACAAGGCTTTAATTATTCTTTGAATTATGAGTTTCAAAATATGAAATATAATGAGAAAATTTTTTTTTATATGGTGATGATGTTAGTGGAGATGCGAAGGAGGGAAGAGTGATTTTTAATTTTTTGGATCTTCTAATAAGCTTTAATTATTCTTCGAATTATGTTTCAAATATGAACTAAAATAATGATAGGAAAAAAGACTTTATATGATGATGGTAGTGAAGATACGAAAGAAAGGTGATTTTTTAATTTTTTGTTCTTCCAACAAGCTTTCCCCCCATTAAGATTTACCTTCTTTCGAGTGCATGGTGCAACAAATAATTCATAAATCCCGGCGAAAACAGAGAAAATCCAACTTTTTGGGACAGAGCTTGTTTGGAAAAACTCCGCCATTACGCATCAGTCTTTCGCCGAACGTTTAACAACTGATTCTATTTATTCCATTAGATTCCCGTAAATAATGAAACGGTGCTGGGTGACCAGGGGTAGAGAGACATACAACGAAGGACTTTTCATATTTAGTAACAAATAATCCAATTATGCTTTTATAAAATACAAATAAAAGTCATTTATAAACCGTTTGGGTTTAAAATGGCTACAAATGACTTTCGCCACAATGAAACCATAATTTTCTTTCAACACTCAGACGTTTATTTTGATCTGTTTGACATTTTTGCATGAGTTTTCAAGGTTCAAGAACCCCCCAACATTGTTTATAATTACAACACTATGCCATTATATATATATATTATACATAAACACCGTCGCTCATTAAGATCTCTCCTACCTTTTCCAGACGTTCCAACAACACGGCCTTTACTCCAGTTTTGTCCAGACCTCGTTTCTCCAGTTCACTGCGGAGATCCACGACCCTTAAATCTATTAACTTGTCACTGGATATCTCACCACTTGCACTGGCCATGATATAATATATGTAAGTGAATGTCGAGGTTTGTTAATCCAATGGTTTCACACTGAAGCAAAAACTTGGTTAGGACGCAATTTACTGTTTCAATATTTTCCTATATAACAGTTATCTCCCTTCTTTCCGTGGTGACGTTGAAGCTACTTTTATTGTCGCCACCAGATGGCACAAGCGTGAAACCTAATATCCGTCATATTCATAAGGAACCCCCCTCCTCCCACTAGCTTTGTCCTCTTTTACGGAACTCTACGTTTCCGATAATTTTGTCACAAGGCGGAAATCGAAACTTGGTGGTTGTCAGTTTTTGACATTTTAAAATGAAATGGAAATGTTCAAATTTGATGTTTCGCTGTAATTTGTCACGTTGAATCTGAATTGAATCATTTATTGTAGAAAAATATCAGAGAAGTGTTACTAAAGTTTGATCATTTTTAGCCAATCAGAAAACAAGAAAAGGTGCGCGTTTTCTGCGTGATGAGATAACTATGACAGTTGTACAAAGTTTTAATAAGTTTTATTGAAAGAAGTTATGTAAAACGAATGGTCGAACATATAAACAACTGAAAAAGGGAAAAGCCTCGACGAAATTTTTTTCGTGGCAATAAAAAAAAAAAGAAACCGTGAGTCAATTACTGTAAAAGTCGGTGAGAGAAGTGAAGAGCAAAACGCGCGCGGTCAGACGCACCCATTTGTTTTCCTGTCTTATGTTGTTGTTGGCACCCCGTCGCTTACGACGACGAGTGTTCCAGTTGATCCGATCAACGGAACAGCCTGTTCGTGAAATTAACGTGCATGTGGCTGAGCACACCACAGACACGTGTACCCTCAACATAGTTGTCGGGGATATTCAGCGTGACACAGTGTGACAAGGCTGACCCTTTGAATTACAGGCACAACAGAAACAGGAAGAGTGAGAGAAAGTGTACAGCAGGAGCTTTTAGGTGTTTTCGCTCAATAAACACTCACAACACCCGGTCTGGGAATCGAAACCGCGATCCAATGACCGCGAGTCCGCTACCCTAACCACTAGGCCATTGCGCCTCCACACACCATATAACACGACAGTGAAACTTCGTTACTTGCTGACCGTGACGCTCTCGACGCCGAGGAAGCGCCATCTGGGAAATTGTCTAAGGGAGACAATTTCGTAAATCCGGGTAATTTTAACGAACAGACGAGATTTTGTGGAACTGAGTTTGATGTGTCGCCATTAAATCAGTGACAGCAATTCTAAAGGTGTTTTGACAATCACAATACATAGATATATATCATATATCATGGCTAATGCTAATGGAGAAATATCCAGTGATAAATTAATAGATCTAAGGGTTGTGGATCTCCGTAATGAACTGGAAAAACGTGGACTCGATAAAAGCGGAGTGAAGGCCGTATTGTTGGAACGTCTGGAACAGGTAGGGGAGAAATAAATGACTTTATGTCCATGTCTGTGTGCATGAAAGGGAAAGAGGTTTATGTCGCTGCTTATCTTGTCGAGAGATTTTCTTTTCTTTCAAATGTGAAAATGAATATTCACGAATGAACGCCTCCTCCTCCCTGCCTGTCTCGCTTATTGTAAGATGTATTTTTGTATTTTTCGTTGTTGCTGAAATCGTCAGAACCAAAAATTTGAAAAAAAAATGGAAAGACGAAAACTTGTCACATTTCTCATCCATTATTCACTGCGGTCCTCTACTTCCGTTCTTCATTCATTTCTGTTGTACTTTCTACAATTTCTAAGTTTTTTTGTTTTATTAACTCGGTTTCTTCTTAGGATTACATGAAACGTTTGGTTTTAGAATCTTCAGCGTCTACATACAGCATTAAAACCGATCAAATAATCAAAGTTTACTAAGCCATTTAAGAAAAATCATAGGGGAAGGTCATGGTGGGTGAATGACGTCGTTTACCAACATCGACGGATTGTCAAATTCTCTATGCCGGCAACATGTTTTCTGATCTCTGTTATTATTAAGAATGGCCAGAGCAGCAGACGAAGTGTCTTCAGTCAAAAAAAGTTTGAATAAGATTGAATAACACGTTCGTTGGTCGCATCTCCAGCGTCTACATACACCATTCTTTTATTCAATCTTCAGAACGATTATGTATCCGAAAAAATCTTCCGGAGAAACACTTGATGCGCCGTCTGAAGAAAATTAAAATTATTGGCGAAAAATGGGTATGTTACACGTGTACATCGACTTGGCAAAAACACCCATTAAGTCGCATTTAGCCGTACTTTTAGTGTTTAATATCTGGGTGTTAAAGTAGATATTAACCATATTTTATAGAGGAAGGATGTTGAGGGGCTTCTTGAAATGAAGTACACTCTTCGACAACTTTGTAAGCTTTAGCGCCGCAGAGACCTTAAAGGGTTAATATCTACTTTAACACCCGACCACCAAAACAAAGAAAAAGAAATCATGCGTAATAGGTGTAAAAAAGGTGTAGTAAAAGAATCTAAAAACCAAAATTTGCGCAAACGAACCAAAGGTGGGGAGAGAGGAGTTTCGGAAAATTCGCACGATCCAATATTTTTTCCCCTTGTAACTTTCAGGAAAGTGGATATCTTTCGATGAAATTTTATAGAAATATCTTTCAAGCTGCATAGGTTAGAAATTTGTGGGGAAAATGTTTTTCCTAGGTAGTACGGAGAAGATTTTGGGTAAATTCACATGATCCGATTTTTTCCCCCTTAATAACTTTCAGGAAAATGGGTATCTTTTGTTAAAAGTTTGTACAAATATTTTTCAAATGGCAAAGATTACAATTAATGAAGAAATTTGTGGGGGAAATTTTTCCCAATGAGGTGAGGAGAGGAGTTTCGGATCAAGAAGACCACATGTTGGAATTTCTCCGTTTTCACTGCGATTTTTCCAATTGTTTTTCAGCACAGCCTTCGAAATGATAGGGGACATTTTTTAATGAAAAAAAACCGTTTGGAAAATTTATGTTTTTTTTACTTTCCTCCCCCGTTAATGATGATACCAATGGATCACATGCGTGCTCCATTGGTAGGATATAAGCATCAACAAACAAATGGTAATTTTTTTTTACCCCATCTTAATTAAGTGAGGCTGTGTGTGTGTAAGAAAAATCATTTTCTAACATAAAAGTATGCCATTAAAATAAATTATCTTTTACATACCTATTTTTTAAAAATCACTGTGGATGAATGCCAGAAATGACCTCACGCTCTCCATTATATTAAATTATAAACAGAAACAATCAAGGGTGGGGAGTGGGGTTGAAAAATTCATAAATTTTCAATTTTTTTTTTATAGCATAAATGTGGGAAGAAAAATATTGAAAAACATCAATACATGCGAGAGTGAGAAAGAAACAAGGAGGGTTGTCTTGGGATGTGCTAACAACAGACAGATCTCCCTTAAATCACACTTTTTCCTCTGAAAATATTTACAATTTTTTTTTACCGAAAAGGCTCCTCCCATAGTTTTTTAATGCAAATAATTGGCCAAAATCGGGGGATGTGTGTGGGAGGGACTGACAAATTGGCCAAAGTGGGTGGGTGGGACAAATAAATTGGCCAAAAGTGGGATGGAGGAATAAAAAAAAAAAACGTACTTATGTGGTCTTCCCAATCCGAAACTTTTCTCCCCACCCCCTTGGAAAAAGTTTTCCTCACAAATTTCTTTACAGTATATTTGCAATCTATGCCTTTTGAAATTTATTTGTGTAAACTCGTTAAAAGGTACCTGTTTTCCTGAAAGTTATGCAGGAAAAATCAGATTGTGTGAATTTTCCAAAAGTCCTCTCTCCACATTGTTTGTTTTGTTTTGGTGGCCGGGTGTTAAACTAGATATTAACCTAAAACAATTTATCAACAAAACCTCTTCTATTATGTCTCAACACAGACTATGTAACCACACTCAAGCAGACGACCAATCAATAGAAGGGTTTCTACTAGACCTGAAAAGCCTTGCTATAAAGTATCACATACAATCTCTAATAGCAGAACAACACTGTGACTTATTAATTCATGACGCTTTTGTCTCAGGAATAAATTTCTCGACCATTCATCCATGGTTACTGAAGACTAAAGGTCTTTATCCATGTAAGGTGTTGTTAATCTGTTTGGTGGGATGTGGAAGGTTTGGTCCATTTTGAACTTTTAAACCCAAACCAAATGATAACAAAGGAAATCCACTGCAAGCAGCTTGAGTGGCTTAAGTCAGTGGTAGAAGAAAAATGACCATCTTTGGTTTCAAGACAAAAGGTGTTCTTCCATCTGGATAATGCTTGGCCACATACAACGAGGATGACATTCCAAAGGCTGGAGCAGTTTGAATGGGAAACGATGCTCCACCCACATTGCCCCATCTTATTATCATTTATTCCAGAGTCTTCAAAATCCTTTGGATGGAAAAAATATGAATTCTGTAGACGGGTCAGAACAGTACTGGAGGAATATTTTTCATTATGAACAAGTGAATTTTGGAAGAGGGGGCCTTGTAAGTCTACCAGATACATGGAAGAGCATTATAGAAAACGAAGGGGAGTATATTGTAGATTAAAAAGAACTTTATCTTAATTTTGAAAAATAAAAGAAGTATAAAAAAACCACATTATTTATAGGATGACCCAATACGTTCACTTTTCCACATAGATAGATAATGTTAAAAGTATATGAAGAAAGTTTAGTCCTCCATTATAATTTGTCATTCTTTTATTTTGTTGTTTGTAACAATTGGTCTATTTATATATAATATAATATGATATAATGTTTGTTTGTTTGTGTATGTAGACAATAAATTTTTGTCTGATTGCAACAGTTGGTGCTCTTGCAGAATACTTGCATAAAATTCAGCATTTATTATTTCTGCAACTGTCTGCCAGTAATGTTTTATGTATTTATATAGGCCTTTCACTTGACATATCATTCAAAAATAAACAAGAATGTTGTTGACTTAAAATGGGTTCCAGGCGATAAAACTTATGTGCTAAATTCTTTTTGGTTCCTGCTGATTAAACTACTGTGACATCTACATAGGGTTATTTTTATTTCTTTCATATAGGCACAGGAGTGGCTGGCTGTGTGGTAAGTAGCTTGCTTACCAACCACATGGTTCCAGGTTCAGTCCCACTGCGTGGCACCTTGCGCAAGTGTCATTCATTTAATTGGGAGTACTAAACTGAAAAAAAAAAAAAAAAAGAACTACACTACAGGGTCACCTAACTTGTTAGAAATCAGAGTCCAAGCATCTGTGAAATCACACTCAGCTTAAGAGAAAGACACATTGGGAAAAGCCATCCCAGTTTCACAAAAAAGATAATTACAACTGAAGCTTCTTTGATTATAGCTCTTTCTCTTTTAGGGAGCTAAAAGAATTAATAACAGGTTAAAAGCAGTGTAATGTTACAGTGAATTTGAGTGCCATATTTATTCATAAATAATGCCTACTTAACTCTGAACTACGAAATCCCAGAAAAAATATCTCCTGTATATTATATGGACTGTTTCTTTTTTTTTTTTCTCTATTAGTGTTAATGCTGTGTGGAGGCGCAATGGCCCAGTGGTTAGGGCAGCGGACTCGTGGTTTCGATTCCCAGACCGGGCGTTCTGAGTGTTTATCGAGTGAAAACACCTAAAGCTCCACGAGGCTCCGGCAGGAGATGGTGGCGAACCCTGCTGTACTCTTCCACCACAACTTTCTCTCACTCTTACTTCCTGTTTCTGTTGTGCCTGTAACTCAAAGGGTCAGCCTTGTCACACTGTGTCGCGCTGAATATCCCCGAGAACTACGTTAAGGGTACACGTGTCTGTGGAGTGCTCAGCCACTTGCACGTTAATTTCATGAGCAGGCTGTTCCGTTGATTGGATCAACTGGAACCCTCGATGTCGTAAGCGATGGAGTGCCAACAACAACATTAGTGTTAATGCTGTATATAAAAAAGTGTTTAGTCAGATTTATTAAAATTAATTATAGACTGTAAAAGTATTGAACCAACATGGACAGATATAAATTACAATACGGGACGGAAACACTTCTTTGAACACTTCTGTTTTAAAATTTTTTTCATTATCAAATTTCTTTTTTTCTTTTTTCAGTAGGAACGTATGTAATGACACTTCATTTTAATAAAATAAAGCTTTTGAACTGGACCTTCAGTTTCTTTCCCACCTGTATTTATTTGTAGGCATTGATCTGCCAATATAAATGATGGGTAGTGGCTGTATTGAAATTACAGGTGTAAGGACCTGCAAAAGCATAATGTCTCCCTTTTTTTCCCTAAGTTAGCAATATACATGCATGCAGGGTGTTTTAGAATTAACTATCTATTTCAATGAAATTGGGCAAATTGTAAAAAAAACTGACAGATACCAAAACAAAAAGATTTATAAATCTTACATTAAAACTTTATTGAAAATGTTCAACATGTGCTCTGTCTGTATCCCTGCGAATTTCAAATCTATCTTTTGAAGCATTTCAGGAGTTAACTCCTGCACTGCTAACTGAATGCGTTCTTTAAGTTCAGCTAAGCCGTTGGTCTATCCTGGGGATGGAAGTAGAGAAAATGATTGCAGCCAAACTGAAAAAAAAAAAAAAAGCTCTTGTGGACAGGTAAGTGAGATCCAACAGGAATGAAAATAAAATTATAAAAATATAGACAAAATTAAAAATTTATACACTTTTAACACATATTAATCATGATAAATATAAATAAAAGTGAGTTTTTAAAAAAATTTCCTGATTTCACTGAAATAGATAGCTAATTCCGGAACACCCTGTGTGTATAATATATATATGTGTGTGTGTGTATAGATGTTGTGATACATATGAACCTAACAATGCCGACTTGACTTTTATCTATTTACACAGGCTCTAAAAAGTGAAGGAGGAAGTCTTGAACATACCGAAAGAAATAGAGAAAAAGCAGATACAGTTCCAACCAGTGAGTTACATTTTGTCTTAGCTATCTTGAAGTTCCATTATCTTTGGTGGTGCTCTTGACTGACTTCCTTATATACGTACAGGAGTGATGAATATATTCTATTGTTATGATTTACATTAAAAATAGTGCTTGTGCAATTCAAAGAAAATCTTTGATAGTTGCAAGGACATCTGTGCTCTTGATTTTATTTTGGAAAGTTAACTTGCAGCCAAGTATTTAATCCCACTCAATACACAGAGGAAGTGGTTGACTATAGGAGCAGTTTTTGTTGATCTGACAGCTGCTTATATATGATATGATTAACTGCCATGTATTGTTAAATGATATATAGTTTAAAGGGTACGAATTTCATATAATTTATCTTTGTTATGATAGGAAATAAACACTTCTTTATGATTCTGGGTAGCAAAAATGGATGTACATGAATATTATAAAGTGGTCTACTCCAGGGTTGCATGATGGCTCTTTTGTTTGTTTAACATCTGCTCAAATGATCACCCAAAATGTTTTATCTATCCCTGTGGTATATGCATAGCATACCAAAGACAAAATTTCAATGAAATCTTTTGATGAGTTCTACTTTAAGCAGTCTTAGCTCTTGTATAAGAACAATGACTTAATTGTTAAATTCATGAAAAATGCAGGTCTCTGAAGTCTATCTTAGAAGGAATTGCGTAGTTAAATATATCATGGTCTGAAAGAAAAGTCGAATACTACAAGATTCCCTTGTATCTTAGTCTGTGACAAGACTATAGTCTCAGCAACTCTCAGTTGGGTGCAAGTCATCAAACATTCAGAATAACTGAATTGGCTCCATAGATCTCACACTTTTGTCACAGGAAGGCAATAAATTGCATAACAAAAGAATTTTCTGCTCACTGACTGCTAGGAATTAGCAATGTCATTGCTGACGTGCATAATATATACAGTGACAGCTCTTTAGTATTATGATGTATGGAAATAGGAGAGGATTTGTTGTCTCAAATGCATTGTAAAAGTTCAAATATTATGAACAAAACAAAAGCAAATTTGAAGGTAACCTTTGAACTTTACTGGTACAGCTGTAATAATGCACTTGCTGTAAAGTCAACGTACAATAAATGTGAAAGTTCACTTGTTAATTCAATAATACATATTCTCTTTTACTTAAATTTTTCTTTTGCTTAGTTAATTGTTATTATTATTATTATTATTAATCCTTTAGCATTTAAACTGGCCATATCTGGCCCGAATATTCTACCAGTTTTATGATGAACTTGACCAGATCAGGCCTCTTGTGCCTACAATGACATTCTAGAAATAAACAATCACATGGTTCATCAAAATCTCAAAGCTACAAGTTAATGCATGATTAATTCAAAACAATGTGAATGAATAGGCTTTACATTTGACAGTAATTTAAATGCTAAAGGGTTAAGGCAGCAATATAGCGGAATTGTCAGGGCATCGGACGAAGTGCTTGGTGGCATTTCTTCCAACTCTTTACGTTCTGAGTTCAAGTGTCACCCAGGTTGACTTTGCCTTTTATCTTTTGATGGTTGATAAAATAAATACCTGTCGAGTACTGGGGGTGGGATGGGTGACGGGTGATGCAATCAGCTACCCCACCCCCACATTTTAAAATTGCAGCCTTGTCTAAAATTTATTAAAATTGCAGCCTTGTCTAAAATTTATTAAAATTGCAGCCTTGTCTAAAATTTGTTAAAATTGCAGGCCTTGTCTAAAATTTATTTATTAAAATTGCAGCCTTGTCTAAAATTTATTAAAATTGCAGCCTTGTCTAAAATTTATTAAAATTGCAGCCTTGTCTAAAATTTATTAAAATTGCAGCCTTGTCTAAAATTTGTTAAAATTGCAGGCCTTGTCTAAAATTTATTAAAATTGCAGCCTTGTCTAAAATTTATTAAAATTGCAGCCTTGTCTAAAATTTATTAAAATTGCAGCCTTGTCTAAAATTTATTAAAATTGCAGCCTTGTCTAAAATTTATTAAAATTGCAGCCTTGTCTAAAATTTATTAAAATTGCAGCCTTGTCTAAAATTTATTAAAATTGCAGCCTTGTCTAAAATTTATTAAAATTGCAGCCTTGTCTAAAATTTGTTAAAATTGCAGCCTTGTCTAAAATTTGTTAAAATTGCAGGCCTTGTCTAAAATTAATTAAAATTGCAGCCTTATCTAAAATTTATTAAAATTGCAGCCTTGTCTAAAATTTATTAAAATTGCAGCCTTGTCTAAAATTTATTAAAATTGCAGCCTTGTCTAAAATTTATTAAAATTGCAGCCTTGTCTAAAATTTATTAAAATTGCAGCCTTGTCTAAAATTTATTAAAATTGCAGCCTTGTCTAAAATTTATTAAAATTGCAGCCTTGTCTAAAATTTATTAAAATTGCAGCCTTGTCTAAAATTTGTTAAAATTGCAGCCTTGTCTAAAATTTGTTAAAATTGCAGCCTTGTCTAAAATTTGTTAAAATTGCAGCCTTGTCTAAAATTTGTTAAAATTGCAGCCTTGTCTAAAATTTGTTAAAATTGCAGCCTTGTCTAAAATTTGTTAAAATTGCAGGCCTTGACTAAAATTTATTAAAATTGCAGCCTTGTCTAAAATTTATTAAAATTGCAGCCTTGTCTAAAATTTATTAAAATTGCAGCCTTGTCTAAAATTTATTAAAATTGCAGCCTTGTCTAAAATTTATTAAAATTGCAGCCTTGTCTAAAATTTGTTAAAATTGCAGGTCTTGTCTAAAATTTATTAAAATTGCAGCCTTGTCTAAAATTTATTAAAATTGCAGCCTTGTCTAAAATTTGTTAAAATTGCAGCCTTGTCTAAAACTTGTTAAAATTGCAGCCTTGTCTAAAATTTGTTAAAATTGCAGCCTTGTCTAAAATTTATTAAAATTGCAGCCTTGTCTAAAATTTGTTAAATTTGCAGCCTTGTCTAAAATTTATTAAAATTGCAGCCTTGTCTAAAATTTGTTAAAATTGCAGCCTTGTCTAAAATTTATTAAAATTGCAGCCTTGTCTAAAATTTGTTAAAATTGCAGCCTTGTCTAAAATTTGTTAAAATTGCAGCCTTGTCTAAAATTTATTAA
This sequence comes from Octopus bimaculoides, assembly GCF_046866305.1. NCBI lineage: Eukaryota > Metazoa > Mollusca > Cephalopoda > Octopoda > Octopodidae > Octopus > Octopus bimaculoides. The sequence continues at coordinate 11,685,156 of NC_142943.1, forward strand.
AATTGCAGTCTTGTCTAAAATTTATTAAAATTGCAGCCTTGTCTAAAATTTATTAAAATTGCAGCCTTGTCTAAAATTTGTTAAAATTGCAGCCTTGTCTAAAATTTGTTAAAATTGCAGCCATGTATAAATTTTTTAAAATTGCAGCCTTGTCTAAAATTTATTAAAATTGCAGGCCTTGTCTAAAATTTGTTAAAATTGCAGCCTTGTCTAAAATTTGTTAAAATTGCAGCCTTGTCTAAAATTTATTAAAATTGCAGCCTTGTCTAAAATTTATTAAAATTGCAGCCTTGTCTAAAATTTATTAAAATTGCAGCCTTGTCTAAAATTTATTAAAATTGCAGCCTTGTCTAAAATTTATTAAAATTGCAGCCTTGTCTAAAATTTGTTAAAATTGCAGGTCTTGTCTAAAATTTATTAAAATTGCAGCCTTGTCTAAAATTTATTAAAATTGCAGCCTTGTCTAAAATTTATTAAAATTGCAGCCTTGTCTAAAATTTATTAAAATTGCAGGCCTTGTCTAAAATTTGTTAAAATTGCAGGTCTTGTCTAAAATTTATTAAAATTGCAGCCTTGTCTAAAATTTATTAAAATTGCAGCCTTGTCTAAAATTTGTTAAAATTGCAGCCTTGTCTAAAACTTGTTAAAATTGCAGCCTTGTCTAAAATTTGTTAAAATTGCAGCCTTGTCTAAAATTTATTAAAATTGCAGCCTTGTCTAAAATTTGTTAAATTTGCAGCCTTGTCTAAAATTTATTAAAATTGCAGCCTTGTCTAAAATTTATTAAAATTGCAGCCTTGTCTAAAATTTGTTAAAATTGCAGCCTTGTCTAAAACTTGTTAAAATTGCAGCCTTGTCTAAAATTTGTTAAAATTGCAGCCTTGTCTAAAATTTATTAAAATTGCAGCCTTGTCTAAAATTTGTTAAATTTGCAGCCTTGTCTAAAATTTATTAAAATTGCAGCCTTGTCTAAAATTTGTTAAAATTGCAGCCTTGTCTAAAATTTATTAAAATTGCAGCCTTGTCTAAAATTTATTAAAATTGCAGCCTTGTCTAAAATTTATTAAAATTGCAGCCTTGTCTAAAATTTGTTAAAATTGCAGGTCTTGTCTAAAATTTATTAAAATTGCAGCCTTGTCTAAAATTTATTAAAATTGCAGCCTTGTCTAAAATTTGTTAAAATTGCAGCCTTGTCTAAAATTTATTAAAATTGCAGCCTTGTCTAAAATTTGTTAAAATTGCAGCCTTGTCTAAAATTTATTAAAATTGCAGCCTTGTCTAAAATTTGTTAAAATTGCAGCCTTGTCTAAAATTTGTTAAAATTGCAGCCTTGTCTAAAATTTGTTAAAATTGCAGCCTTGTCTAAAATTTATTAAAATTGCAGTCTTGTCTAAAATTTATTAAAATTGCAGCCTTGTCTAAAATTTGTTAAAATTGCAGCCTTGTCTAAAATTTGTTAAAATTGCAGCCTTGTCTAAAATTTGTTAAAATTGCAGCCATGTATAAATTTTTTAAAATTGCAGCCTTGTCTAAAATTTATTAAAATTGCAGGCCTTGTCTAAAATTTGTTAAAATTGCAGCCTTGTCTAAAATTTGTTAAAATTGCAGCCTTGTCTAAAATTTATTAAAATTGCAGCCTCTTCTAAAGTTTGAAACCATTAACTTTGTAGCATTCAGATTATTCTGTCAAATGTAATGTCTTGTTTATCCAGATTCTTTTGAATTCATCCTGCATTATCTCACAGCTTTACGGTTTCATTCATGTTATTGTTTATTTTTAGAATGACGTCTGGTAGATTAAGAATTAAGAATCTGGATCTAACCAGTTTTGACATAAAACACATAGAATATTTGGGCCGGATGTGGCTGGTTTAAATGCGAAAGGATCAATATTATTATTGTTTATTTCTATTTTTCAGATGCAACTGACTTGGGAGAAAATAAGGTAATAATGTTGTTTTTATATCCTGGTTTTTCTCAACCCTTCACTTAATTATCTTCACTGTAGTTTCTTTTAGCCCTTTATTCCTCATAGCTTTTTCCCCTCTCCCTAATTATCTTCACTGTAGCACTACTCAAACTGAATTATATGAAATACACCAAGAAAATTTTGTTGAGTAATCTTTCTTCTAGCTAAATTACACTTAAACCAATGACGTTTGATCATGGTTTTATATGTAATGTTTTTTCCCCAATTTTCTTATAGCATTCTTTTTCTTTTCATTCTTCCCTATTCTTATTATATATAACAGATTATACAGAGGTTTCTGTAAGTTTATTTTAAATTTTAACATTTTTAGGTTTTGAGTGAAGATAAATTTCAGGAAGAAAGTGAACCTACAGATGTTCTTCGTAAGTATCACAGGTCTACAACTAAAAAGTTAAACATAGATGTTATATATGTCCCTGTGTGAATATGTGTCTATATTGATTAGTGTTGTTGAGGGTATCTAAAATTCTAAAATTCCATTGCTGATTCCAGTAACAGCATTGGTGATGACACTGAGAAATATGTCAGTCACGACAATTTAATTTTGGACTAGCAAACTACTTGCCTCAGTCTGCTGAGCTGACAAGTTCCTCTCCTATCAACATCGTCATTTAGCATCCATTTTCCATGTTGACATAGGTTAGACAGTTTGACTAGAACTAGTAAGCCAGAGAGCTACACCAGGTTCCAGTCTATTTTGGCTTGGTTTCTATGGCTGGATAACCTTTCTAACAACAACCACTTCATAGAATGTACTGGGTGGCTTATGTATCACTAGCATGGGTGCCCTTAAGATGTCACCAACACAGGTGCTTTTAATGTGTCACCAACACAGGTGCCTTTAATGTGTCACTAACACAGGTGACACCCATCAAGTGATGACAAATCAAGGGTTCAATACACATGCATGCACAGACAAACATATATCTATACATCAGGCTTCTTTCAATTTCTTTCTTGTAAATCCATTCAAAGGCTTATGATTGGCCCAAGGCTTGTAGCAGAAGGCATTTGCTGATGGTGCTGTGCAGTAGGACTGAACCTGAGACCACACGGTTGGGAAGCAAGCTTCTCAACCACACAGCCATATCTGCACATATGTTAACATGATAAGTAATCCTAAAACAGCAACATGTTCTGTGGTGTTATGACTATCTAATATACAATTGAATATGTTATAGTGGTGTGTTTATCTGACCTGGCTGTGTTAAACTATTTTACTTTGTGTTCAGATGTGTGATACAGTATTTTGTCATGTAATGATATACGTAACTAATTAATATCTCTGAGCTAATTATATTAATTATATTAATTATATTAATTTCCAGAAACTGAATTAACTGCAGACAACATGGATGAGGTTGGTGAAGTTTGTGATCTTTTTTTATGAATTAGTTTAATTTCTTCTGTTTATCTTCCATTTGTTAGTAATTAGCATGTCATCTGTTGGTAGTGGTGCTCATCATTTATTCCATTGTTTGTCATAAGAAGTTGATGATTTACTTTGTCATGGTGCCAAAAATATAAAAGCTACTTTCTGAATTATAACACTCTTATTTGGAGACATATTTGACTGTTCAGAAGGGTGATGAGATTTGAGTAATCATAAACTGTGATGTAGGTTCAAGTAGTGGGTGGGTCTGGTTTACCCATGGCTCACTACCTGATATTAAAGTATTCAGTGACAATGACATATGATATATTTTCCATTTTCTTTGTGTTATTTGGTGAAAGTTGTTGTGGTGACCTAGATTCACTATATATATATATATATCACTATTTCACTTCCTGTTTCATAGTTGTCAATTCTCAGTATTGTCAATTACTTATCTCCTGCAAAATGGGGTTTCTCTGAATGCTCTCTGGAGTAATGTTGCTCAACCGGATATGCTATTTGGAGATCAGGGAATCTCTCCAGGTTGACAGCTGCTTCTCTGCATTGGAAGGTCACAGCTCTGGACATGGGATTAGAATGTCACAGGAAAGAGTTGCAAGACACATCCCTGAAGCTGAGCCAACCAGCAGGAGGCCTAAGGTGAGGGTGGACCAAGAATGACATGGTTGGATAATATCCAGTTGCAGATGTGGCTGTGTGGTAAGAGACTTGCTTCCCACTGCACGGCACATATGTCTTCTATTATGGCATCAGGCTAACCAAAGCCTTGTGAGTGGATTTGGTAGATGGAAACTAAAAGAAGCCTGTCATGTATATGTGTGTGTGTGTGTGTTTGTACCCCACCACTGTTTGACAACCGGTGTGTCCATGTTCCCATAACCTAGTGGTTCTGCAAAAGAGATCGATAGAATAAGTACTAGGCTTTAAAAAAATAAACACTGGGGTTGATTCATTTGACTAAAAATTCTTCAAGGCGGTGCCCCAGCATGGCCACAGTCTAATGGCTAAAACAAGTAAAAGATAATCTCAGTTGGCTGTGCTTAGGGATCCAACCAGAAGATGTTGCTTTTGATAGGACCCTATAGAGGAGGTACCTGAGGACTCTAACCTCATGATCCTACCAGGAATAATGGGCAGAGATGAATGTATGGATGGTCAATTACTTATGGTGGTGTAGTCTGAATGGTAACTTTAACCTATTCATCAATGAAATGTTTTCATTGGTGAAGATAGCTGTGAATTTAAGTTGGTAGATTCAAATAAAATATGAAATACAATTAAGAGACATTATTTACATTGGACAGATATGTGTCCTCATCTGATTTACTCTCCAGCCTTCATCAGGTGTCCTAGTAGAATTTTGAACCTAGCCCTGAGTTTGCATTCCTAAGTTTTTTTTTTTTTTTGCTGATATTATTATTATTATTATTATTATTATTATTATTCATGGCACTGCCTGAAATTGAACTCGGAGTCTTGAGGTTAGTAGCCTGTGCTCTTAGCCATTATGCTATGTGCCTGTGGGCAATTATAGAGTGAATTTTATATAAAAAATACCTTAGGAATGAGAACCCAGGGTTGGGTTCAAAATTGTACCAGGACACCTGATGGAGGCTGGAGAGTAAATCAGCTGAAACATTGTGGTAACAACAAACAGGATGAGGACACACATCTGTCCAATGTAAATAATATACAGAATTCTTCATCTCTAAAATATAAAACAGAATTAAGAGACATGATAAAAATTTCAGCTTTAGTTAAATAATCTTTTCTTTAAGATCTAATAAGTTATTTATTTATATTCTAGTTGGCTTTCTTTCGTTATAATTGCTGTGTTTTAATTTTCAGAAAGCTGCAGAGACATCTGGTGTCTTTTCAAACACAAATCCAGATACTGACTCTCTGCTCCCTGGAAAAACTTCTGTGGAAGATCTTTCTAAAAATCAACTATTTTCAAGTGATACCAAACCATCAGATATGTTGAGAAATGACACCTTTGATAAAGACCAATTTGTGGAAGAGCTACCTGCCACTAAAAAAGAAACTGATGCTGCTCTGCAGGTAAACTGACTTGTTTTAAATTAATACATTAGCTACATCACATTACTTGTTTCAGTGGAAATTTATATGCTTTTACTTCATAATTGATAATTAGTGTTAGGCATGAGATTTAACTTAATAATATGGATGGAAATAATTTTACTTCACAGTTCAGTAGTTACTTGTCTTTGTTAAAGTTAATCATTTACAAATTCCAATCTGAAAACTATTTGAGAACAAAATAGCTTGATTCACTTATCGTCAACATCATCATCATCGTTTAACGTCCGCTTTCTATGCTAGCATGGGTTGGACGATTTGACTGAGGACTGGTGAAACCGGATGGCAACACCAGGCTCCAATCTGATTTGGCAGAGTTTCTACAGCTGGATGCCCTTCCTAATGCCAACAACTCAGAGAGTGTAGTGGGTGCTTTTACGTGTCACCCGCACGAAGGCCAGTCAGGCGGTACTGGCAACGGCCACGCTCAAAATGGTTGATATTAAGATGAACAAGTAATACTACTCTATGTATTTTCTTTCATTTGTTGTTGTTAGTCGTGTAAGACATTTTGTATCTTCATTTTTCAGGAAGAATCTGATGATCCATTAAAGAATGCCATGGGTATGTAATTCATTTTCAGCAAATTTTCTAAAATAATTTGCTTATTGAATATTTTGGTTGATCTCATATCACCTGTTGAGTCCCTGTCCTTCTCTCAATGAAAATAATGAAACACAACTCTTGATACAATATTCGAACTGTCTTTTTTTACCAATGACGCATTTGTTGTTAATAAAGGTCCATATGAACTTTTAGTTCAGTATACAGTGTATAAACTGCTACTCTAGTGTATGTTGGTATTAGAAGAAAGTTCATGGCACCTGTGCCCAGCGTCGCCTTTCTGGCACTTGTGCTCGCGGCATGTGTAAGGACTTTCGAGCGAGATCGTTGCCAGTGCCCCTGGACTGGCTCTTGTGCGGGTGGCACATAAAATACACCATTTTGAGCGTGGCCGTTGCCAGTACCGCCTGACTGGCCTTCGTGCCGGTAAAAGCACCCACTACACTCTCGGAGTGGTTGGCGTTAGGAAGGGCATCCAGCTGTAGAAACTCTGCCAAATCAGATTGGAGCCTCGTGTAGCCATCTGGTTTCACTAGTCCTCAGTCAAATCGTCCAACCCATGCTAGCATGGAAAGCGGACGTTAAACGATGATGATGATGATGATGATGAATTGGCTGAGCTGTTAGCTTACAGACTGAAGGATAAAAGGTTTATATTCTGTTGCTGGTACTTCACTGTCTCAGTTCAGGGTATTTATCTCTCAATGAATCAATATACTTAGCTGTTGACATTTACCAAACTGTTCTCTGATTAATGTCCTTTTGTAAGCTGAAAATCCCTTTATATAGCTAGAGAAAATAATCATCTCTGTGTATCATCCCTTGAATCATCATTCTAATGTCAACTCTTCCATACTTGCATGAATCAGACTGAGTTTATTGAGACAGATTTTCTATGGCTGGATGCCCTTCCTGTCACCAATCCTCACCTGTTACCAAGCAATGTAATATTTCGCCATGGCTAGTCATGTTCTTGCAAAATATTGCAAATGAATGACATTCCTTGTATGGCAGTGACACTCATTCACAACTGTTACACAATGTCAAGACAACTAGACACAAATATACACACACACACACATATTATCTCTCTCTCTCTCTCTCTCACACACACACCTCATGGTCTTCTTACAGTTTCTGTCTACCAAATCCACTACCAAAACTTTAATTGGTCTGGGTTTACAGTGCCATGCAGTGGAACTGAACCCAAAATGTGGTTGGCATGCAAATTTCTTAACAACATACCAATACGTGTGTCTCTATGAAGACAATATTGCAAGATTGTCTGCTAAGTGTTCATGGTTTTGACTTTTTTTTTTTTTTCGGAACTCTGAAATATGGGATAGAATAAGGGTTTGAAAAACAAGTTTTTAATTTTGAGAGCTACTATTAAAGTTGGTGATGGAAAGGCTATAGTACCCCTGTAGTGTTGCAAAACTTCAGTGAATGTAATTGATATTGAAAATTGCCAGAATTAATGCAAGATTGTGAAAGCAAATTCCCTGCCCCGCCCCTTTAAGAATAATCAGTTTTGATTCCCATGCAGTCATATATGTTTATGTACCTATATATATATATATTATAGTATTTTATAAGCTTCAAGCTTATAAAATACTATTATCATTATTATTTACAGAATTGTAAAAATCGATGCTGCTTAACAAAAACCATCACAGAAAAAACATATCCACACACACACACACATACACACACACACTGGGTTTCAAATTATTAATGACATAACATTTAAAAATTTTACTTGAAAACTACTTGTTGGAATTCAATGGAATTTCCACAGAATGATGGTAGCAGTTATATGCATGCGGTGTGTAAAAAACATGAGGTTTTGCGAAAAGTGTAAAGAAACTTCAGCTATTTGCATGATTTCCATGAACTTCCAGTGTTCCAAATTATTAACGAATGGTCTAATAATCATGTAATTGTCGATCATAAATGTGACTTAATTACCTTAGAGAAACCTGTTATTACTTCTGAACTTGTAAAAAGTAAATCAACATTAGAAATATATATATAATCATTTTAATGTCCACTTTTCCATGCTTGTATGCATCAGATGGAATTTGTCGAGGCAGATTTTCTAATTTTCTACAGCTGGATGCCCTACCTGCCCTCAATCATCCTTATTTGTTTCCCAAACAATGTAATATTTCCCTTTGGAAGCAAATGTCAATGCTTGTATGACGGTGACATATGTTTATAATTATCACATGATGCCAAGGAGGCACACACACATACACACTTGCACAGATACATATGATGGCCTTCTTCAGTTTCTGTCTGTTAAATCCATTTGCAAAGGCTGTCGTAACTATATTTAAGTATTCTCCAAATTAATTTAAAGTAAACATAAATTTTTCTATTAACTTTTCTAGGTCGTATGAATCTCACATGTTGTTAGAGTAACTCTTCCTTTATATAAAGCCACTACCCAACATAGTCTCCACCACAGGCTATGCATGTACATCCTCACTGCGCCCCAACTCTTGAATCTACTTTGAAAAAATTCAGGTGTGCATTATTGTGCACACTTCTTCACAACCACGCCTACCTTTCTATTATAGGCACAAGGCCTGAAATTCTGGCAAGGGGGATTAGTCAACTACCATCAACCCCAGTGTTTCACTGGTACTTAATTTATCGACCCTGAAAGGATGAAAGGCAAAGTCGACCTTGGCGAAATTTGAACTCAGAATGTGGCGGTCGGCAAAATACCGCTAATCATTTCGTCCAGTGTGCTAACAATTCTGCCAGCTCGCCGCCTTCAACTACTTCTACCTTGCCTGTGCTCATGAAGACTTCTTCATTGGACTAAATATGTGGAAGGCAGAAGGTACCAGATGCCAAAGATGTGTATGGTCCTACATTACCATGGTGAATGTGGATTGTTCTCAGATTCTGGTTCAGTGATTTCCTCCTTGTCGCTTCTCTAAGCTTTCTGAGTTTTACAGTGTACCACTTGTTGATGGTACACCAAAATTCCAGAAAGATCAAGGAAAATGATACTCTTTCACCCCCAAAAGTTAGTCGCTTTCTGTGCTGATTGCTGTCTCTTGAACTTCTTATACCTTGGAGAAGAGGTGTGATGCCTTCATTTCTGCATCATAAAGTTATGTCTACATTTCTTCCCCTATCATCAGATCTGGAAAAAAAAAACATGTTCATTGGCTTGAAATACTTCCAGCTGATCAGATCAGAATTCTATCCTTCTCTCCTTCAAGTTGGTCGTCCCCTGTCTCCTGTGTCATATTGTGACTGCAATTCAGTTGTGCAGCAACCTCACAGATTATGACTCATTCATTTGTTCTCCCACTATTGCTTATTGTCAGTGGTTGCAGCTGATGGTCTCCCACTGTGTAGTTTGTCTTCAGTACTGGCTTCCTCTCCTTTAAGCTTCTTCATCCATCTGTACACTTTGGTCTTGACAGTGGTATCATCTCTGTAAACAACCTATAGCCTTCTATGAATGTTGGACACCCTGCACTTTGAACTACAACCGTACAGGAGCACTGTCTCAAAAGTTTTTAATTGATAACAGTAATCTCGGTACTTATTTTGTTGATTGACTCCATTAATGCCATATGATTCCATTTTTTAAAATTTTGTTTTATAATCAGTGATGTGACAACACACATATTTGCACCATACAGTGGATTTCACTGTGGTTTCATTTACAAATATCACTCACAAGTATTGATCAACAAGAGCCAATAGTAGAAATATGCCCGATTTGCTGTGTAATGGGATTGGACATGCAATCATCATTGCAAAGTGAACTTTTTAAACCATGCAGTCCAGGCCTTGCTATAGACATTATTCGACAGATGCATAATTTGATTTTATTCAGAAAGGATCGCTAGGACTTGCTTTTGCAATTCAAGTAAAGTTTTGGTCCTCATAATAATCTATAAAAAATCAGACTCAAGGTAAATTTATAACTAATTTCTACGAACACACTCAAGAAATAAAACAAATGGGGTTTATGTCAATTCAGACAGTTTTCTCTGTGTGTGTTTGCATGCATTTGCCTAGATACAGAATAACTGACAAGATAAGACATTGAAAATACCAACTTAATTCAAAATTTCAAATCTTCAGTGGGTATTTCCTTATCTTTGAGTAGGACACTTCTATAGGCTTCACTTAATTTAGGTGTGGAGAAAAGCTCTACATTCATGGATCTGGCTGACATTTTTTTCTAGTACATATTCAGCTCTCTTCTGTTTAAAGCTACAGAATGCTCTAGTCCTTATGGGGTTCCTCTGAAGGATCTCTTGAGTAATGTTACTTGACAGGGTGCATAGCTTGGGTGTCTGTCTAGGTCATGCTGCTACTTCCTCCTATTGAGAGTCACAGCTTTGGTTCTATGGACATGTAATTAGTGTGTTATAGAAAAGAATTGCAAAATGGATTCTTCAAACCAAGTCAACCAATGGGGGTCCGAGGCATAGACAGTAAATGTGATGGTTGGCTAAGTCTCAGCTAGTCACACTTGGGAATCCAGCCAGAAAGGGATACTGATAGTTGCAGATGCCTGAGGACTCTACTCCCCATAACCCTCCCAGGGACAGTGAGTGAAGAAGATGGATATATGAAGCACAACAACTGAGATGTTAGTTATCTGAACAACTGATGACTTGATCATGGGTTTTAAATCTTGCCACAACCATTTTTATTGTTTCTCTGATCAATTACGAGCTATTGCATGAGTGGTGTGCATTATCATTTTTACACCCAGTTTTTCTACACTGACATAGATTGGATGTGATCTCCTGAAGTAATTTTCTATGGCCAGGTGCCTTTCTTTTTCCTATTCCTTACTTGTTTTACAAGTAAAATATGTTTTATCTTCTTAGATCTCACAGTTTTATAACTGCCAGTTTACAACACGTCATTTACAGTAAGACATCACAGTTGCTCAAGCATTGACCCTGTGAAGACACATGGTTCACACACATGCACAAATATATACATGTACATGTGTATATTTGAGAGAAGTAGTATGTGTGTGTGTGTGTATATATATATATATATATATATATATATATATATATATATATAGGTTGTTTTGTACAGTTTCCATCAACCAAGGCCATAGAAGACATTTGCTCAAGATGCCATGCCATGATGAGGGATGGAAGACAAAATCAGGCATTTTCTAAGTGAACTTTATAACCTCACAGCCATTCCTTTACCTGTAAATGTCCAAATTGACTGAACCAAGACCACTCACAATAGCATGAGAAAATGCTTGAATACAAGTACATATATGAGTGTGATAATTTTGGTATTTTGTACAAGATTATATCCAGATCCATGTTTATTTTCTGTGAGCCCATAGTTTTGTCCAATATTTTGTACCTCTGCTGTATTTTAAATGTGTGCTGAGTGCAATACCATTGAAGACATATGGAATGAAAATTTGACACAAGTTTGTATGTGAAGTATAATTATTATCCGTATTTTAGCTGTAGTACTTATATAGTCCATTGATCTTGTAGGATTACTAGACTAAAAGCTTTTATTAGTAATGTTTTCTTTCTTTATTTCTTTATTTTCTATTTAAACTCTCAACACAGCACAGTCTGTTGTGGAGTGTAGTTTAACAAGTTTTCATTTCGTATCAACTATTTCATTCTAAATTAACTTTCTGTAGCATTGCCAGAACAGTCATCTTCATCTGCAGAGACGAATACAAAAGAAGAAAAGAGTGAAATGTCCACATCAAAGCCAGAGAATAACACAAAAGAAGAAGACAATAAAATGTCCTTGTCAGCAGAGAATAATACAAAAGAAAAAAACAGTGAAATGTCTTCATCCACAGAGAATAACTCAAAAGAAGAAAATAGTAAAAAATCATCCTCGTCAGCCAGTGTGAAAAGCACAACTCCATCACAAAAATGTAATGAAATTAAAGGAGATAAGGTGGCCAAAACAGCTCTCTCGGAAAGTTTACCTTCGACACCAAGTGTTAAACGTAAAGCACCATTTGCATTAAAAGACACAGTCAGTATGGACACTTCCACCACTCAACAGAGTGAAGAAAATGAATCACTGATTGTACATGTTGATGATACACAGAACGATTTAGATGCTGATCTTGTGGCATCAAAGGACAAAGTGCGTGGCAAAACTGAAGCAAAGAAAACAGATGGAAGCAAAGTTGAAGAAAGGGCTAAAGGTAAAACAGAAGGAGGGCAAACTGAGAAGAAGGCTGATGAAAAGAAAGATGATAAAGATGTAAAGTCGAAGAGGTTGGTTTTCATGTCATCTTTCCCACTGCTTTGATTCAAAGATGTCATTAGTTAAATGATCTTACTTCTCGGTAACAGATGTTGACATCTTGACTGCAACTGGGGTCTACAACTGCCAATGGGAACAGATTTTCTTGAACCTTAAGTTAACCTGTCTAACTAGGTTTTCTTCAGAGAACATCCTCTCATGGCTAATCATGAGTTATTTTAAAAGAGAATATGTGAGTGTGTATGTGGTTTGGTTGTTAGATTCAGCTTCAAACTACTAATTATAATAATGATAGACATTTTCCTAGTCTACTTCATAAAACAGGAAGGTCTACTGTTATGATTGTACTGTGGAAAACTCTTATTCACATCTTAGCCTGGGTTATAATTGACAGAAACCTATTTGACATATCTTTTCATTAGTTTCTGATATCTGAAACAAAAATGAAAGAATTAAAAACCCACATTTTCTCCTGGGTTGTCTGCTACAGCCTCATAAGAGATTAATGTAGTATGAGTAATTAAGTGGAGATGTGATGGATGGTACTAATGAGGATGTTTGCTAGTTAATGTTGCGCTGCTTATATTAGGAAATATTCGTTATATTTTAGATTGTTATTGTGAGCTATAGTTCATGAAATAAAA